>NW_026558854.1:0-111082 GCF_026930045.1 Uloborus diversus | reverse complement strand
ATGAAGAAAAATGAAAAAATATTGAATTTATTTAAAAACTATTGTGAAAACTATTTTTTCAAAATTAAATCATAGACTAATTAATTAAATTAACTAGTAATCATAGTAATCATTATAACGCAATAGTATCATACATTTTCAAGAATTACATAGAGATATAATAAAATTTTGAAAAAGAAATCTTCAAATTTGATTTATAATACCTCACGCATAATGAATATTATTTTTTGGAATAATATTGTCCTTTGTTATCAAATGATGGAAGTTCTTTCCTAGCTTGAAGTTTGTCACAAATGTATCCATCTTGTGCAGTTTCACCACGAACTTTTATTACAGCTTCGGTTATTAGATTCACACAACGTTTCATAGCTTGCGTGTGACAGGGAAATTTTTCTCGAAAGTTAACTCTGTAGGCTGTTCTTTGCACATTTCTTTCAATTGTTGGTCTTTTAGATGCATTGTAAGAGGTGGCTCTGTTGCAACACAGTTTGCTTAATCAACTAAATCAACAACTTCAAAATTGAGTTTAGGACGCTTAAAAAATCGTACACTCCGAGCTCTTCGTCTTCTTATTTCTAGAGTTCAGAATGCGCCTAACAGATAATTCCCGAATATATTTTCTTGAGTCAAACAACATTGTCAATAGTAGCTGTTCAGGATGAGCGAAATATGCATTATTTGTTACCTTATCCACTTTTCCAATAGCCATTTTTCTTACTGTCCTTTGATCAATTAGAAATTGTATTTCTCTATCATGGACTTTTTCTTTTTTTCTGCAATTACACGAATATAAATCTGCGTATTTGCAGTCACAAATGTCAAAGTCGTAGTCTCTGCTTTAAATTTGCCCAGCTTTGATTGTAAAAGTTGCGTCTTTATATTCTTAGCATTTTTTGTTGCGCTATTATATTTAAAATAAGATGAAATCATGGCAATCTCTTTACTTATCAAAACAAGAGGAAGGGAAGCACTCTCCCAAATATCAATAAATTTTTTTTGCAACTACAGCGGCCACACTTGCAGAAGATGGTTGCTTACTTCCTTCTCCCTTTATTTGCATTCTAGTGATTAGATAACATCTGATAATGTCCTCCATATGTTGGAAGAAATAAAGCATCGGGGAGGAGACAAATCTCTTCCAGGTCCAAATAGAAGACGACTTGTGCTTGCTCTTTCTTTTCGCGCATTTCTACATGACAGTCGTGTTGTATAACAACACGAAAATAATAAGACAATGACATTCGAAATGTCCCAGCTCCTATTTAAAAGACTTCAGAGGATTCGCATTTTTTTAATACTCAAGGGCTCTATTTGTCAAACATATATAAAATAGTTACAAAATAATCTTAGGAATAATAGAAGCAGTTGAGCGCCGTTTATTATCCAAAAGAAACAGTTTGAACCGAAGATTAAAAAATTAGCATCTTATGTAACTGTTTTTTATTTGAGTGTGTGCAGTTTTTAAAATTGGCGTACAAATGTCGCATAAAATTGATTGAATTTTCACTGTTTTTTCTAAGTTACGTATTGCGTAACATTTCAGTATTTACTTATTTTGACACTACTTTTAATTATTTTTTTTTTCATTTTTCTCATGTGTCAGTCTTAAAGGAGCGTAGCTAAATATTCTACGAAATGTATAAAAGTCTTTGAAGATTTCAATTAATTCACTGACAGATACTTCTAATGTTTGCTGAAACTATTTTCAACCTTTTATTTTTGAGCTCCCCCCCCCCCTTTTTTTTTTGAAAAGTGCATTTTTGCCCTTTTTTTCAGTTTTTCAAGGTCAAATAGCGACGGCTAAATATTAAACAAATTTAGCGAAATTTTTTATGGGTAATAACGGGCCCATATAGCAACTTTTCCGGACTATCCAAAAACAGATTTCCCAAAAAAGTTTCTTCTGCCCACCCTAGTGTACAATGCTAAAGGGGATCACATAATCGAAAGCATGCTATTTATGAAGTGAGTAGTGATGCTGAAAGAGCCTGATGAGTATTAGTGCTGATTTGACAGAGTTAAATGTAGTAATTCGATGTTAATAAGTATGAACATATAAAGTAAAAAATTGCGAGAGATGTACGTGAATTTTGCGTAACGCTATATTAGTGGTGCTCAACGTACGACTCGCGGGTTACAGCCGACTCGCGAAACTTATCCGTTTGGTCCGAGTTTTGAATAATGTTACAAATCCAAAAGCACTGTTAGGGACAATGTTACAAATTTGGAGCCAAATGTTTCGAAATTGGTTTCCAAAAACAAATGTATTGAAAAAAATCAGTAATGATAAGTTATTGAATTCTACCTTTTTTTCTTTCCCGTATTTTCCGATGCAATTAAGGAAATTTCAAATATTTCGAAATTTTTCATGTGTTCTGGCCCTCGAGACTCATTTTAATGGTCTGGTAGAAAAAAAATAGACCCCACTGTGTGCTATATCATACGAACCGCATTTAGAGTGATAAAAAATAAACCTGAATTAAAAATATTTGCTAGTCCCATGAGTATGTAAAAAAGTTGGGTCCAAGGTTACATCTCTTACAGTATAATTGCTGTTGTGTCGCAAAGTTTGACTCGCGACATGGGCATGATTGCCGAATCCTGGTCAAAACTATTGTTATTGGGAAAATGAATCTCTCTAAAACACATTTTTTTCAATGGTTCGGGACAAACAGGAATGTTTATTTCAAGTGTTCTCACTCAGTCTTAGGAACTACTGTATTGTATTTTTGTTTTCTTGATACACATTCCATTGAGTTTTATACAGACGGACGTAAAGGAAGTAGTGTTCTGTGCGCATCTTACTACTATTATATATGCGAAAGTTTGTCTGTATGGCTGTATGGATGTTTGTTACTCTTTCACGCAAAAACTACTGAACGGATTTTGATGAAACTTTACAATAATATAGCTTATGCATCAGAATAACACATAGGGTAGTTTTCGTCCCGTTATGGGGGGCAACCCCCCTCCCTTAGGGGAGCAATAAAATACAATTTTCGTATAAATTCTCTAATATAGGGATGAAAAAATACTTGCACATATTTACATTATATGTCCATCGAAAGTTCTGATTTTTCTGCTGAAGATGGCACTTATTCGAAATTTCTAAGTAGAATAAAAAACGAGTTATGAGCTTTTTAGTTCCATGTTCGAAGGCTTTCCTAAACTCAATACAGTATTTAGTGTATCATCTCAACTCCCTGTCGATAGCGACTATTGTTGTATTGTTGACTATCTTTGCTTTTCGTGACTGTTCAAGGCTTTTCTCAAGTCAAATCTTGAAGTAAGATTTTTGCACAAGATTGGCAAATAATACATGATTTGGCTGATCATTTTCCATTTAAACGGAACTTTAATGTAATTAATGGTTTTTATTATTAATGCTGATTGAACACTTACTCATTATCCAATCAACCTGCAGATCGCCAAAATTTTTGCAGAAATATTTCCGTAGCTGATGCATTTGGCAGTTTTTTTCAATGTCGCTGTTTTTGAAGCCGAAGACTACGTCATAATTTTTCTCAGTTTTCACCATGTAAACAAAATATCGCCAATCAAAGAATCTTTAAAAAACTTTTTTTACTGTGTTAAATAATCCAGTAACTAAATTAGGCAAATCCATAAACAGTACAAAAACTTCCATTAATTTTTCCTTTTTGCACAATTTCAAACAATCGCCAAATTTTACTACTTATTTTGGAAACATTTCGAATGAAACTCTTTAGCGCCATTTTATGGTGACCAAAAGTATCTCAGCACCTGGCGATAATATCTTTGTAACGAAAATTAATATATTGTTTTTACAAAGTAAGGAAAGAAGGAGGGAGCATCATCGAAGGTATCCCAAAACGATTCCCGCAAATTCGGTAAAATCGCACCAAGAGCCCACAATGATTGAAATTTCCCAAAATAACTAAAGCAAGTATAAGGGGATAACGAGCAACGTCAATAGCAATACAGAGAAGGTTTTAGACTCCATGTTAAAAAAAAAAAAGTATCAACAGATTAATCTTTTTAAACATGAGAAGAATAATTTCATGTTTTGGAAATTTGTATATGCTTAAATATAGTGCTTTCGTTTCTAAATCAATACTATTTTGTTCTTTATACTTATTGCTATTTTACTTTTATGGGTAAGGAAGAAACTCTACTTTTAATCATGTCAAAAAGATGTGTTTTAAATTCTTTCACTTAAAACTGAAAAAAAAAAGCAGGTAACGATTTTTTCTCATAATTATTACTGACCCAGGCAACGCCGGGTATTTTTGCTAGTATTTAATAATTTGCTGCTTATTAAGCTCACTTGGCCGAGGTTGATGTTGCTCTGATTTTTCAGGTCACCATGACAACGAGAATAAACTATCGTTTAAATATTTACTAAGAGAACACGTTTTACACACTTAGAGTGTATTTGTAGCTGTGTCTCAAAGTTCCTGACTCGTGACCATGATGGTGATAATTAACGAGAAACAGTTAAAATGAATTTCTGTAAAACACTTTTTTTCCCATCTATCTTGAGAGATCAAGATGTTTATTTTAAGTGTATTCCTGTTCAGTCTATGGCACTACTGTTTTTTTTTAAACACATTTCGCAGTTTTTATGCAGTTTTAGATCACAGACGCTAACTAAAGTATCAATTTTCTTTGCATTTAAAAGTTCGAACATAATTTCATACGTTTAGGGAGATGTCTAAAAAGCAATTCATTAAAAAGTGTTGCTTCTAACGCTCCCTCATAAGCACATGCATCCATTCTTTTGAGTTATTAAAATACAAAGAATATTCAATAGACGTAAAGGAAGTAGTGGAGGGTACACGTTTTTTGTGTAATCGGAAATTGCTGCTTATTAAGCTCAAGTTGACCGAGGTTGTTGTTGCTCTGATTTCTCAGGTTACCATGACGACGAGAACAAGCTAAGTCGTTGTTTTAATTTTTTTGTAAAAGGCCAAATTTTCGTCGCCATGGTTACAAACCATTTGCATTTATTCAAAAGTTAACAAAGCGGATTTTTCTTTTTAAAGGGTAGGGTTAAATTACGGCCACCGTGAGCGGGACCACTCTTAGGCGGTGGCGTCTATGCCCTCCACACACACGTCCATGCACGTCTACACACTTGGCCCAAGGAGTAGGGTCCTATTGCAACTCGTCATTGCAAAAAGCATCATTTGAATTCTAAATAAATTCAAATTTTATTTTATTTTAAACTTTAGGTATTTATTCCTTTCAAACCCAGATTAACTCTTCTGTATACCTGACAGCTCTGCTGGTTTTTCCGGGATAATTCGTGAATTTTGAGCTTTTCTCTTGATTGTTTATATGATGTAAGGAACTTGCAATGGATTATACTTTGAAGGATAGTAAAAAAAAAATCGAAATTTTTTTTCCCTTGCTGGATGTCACAATCACTTACTGATTTTTTTTCCCAGTAAATGTTAGCAGGTATGTATTAGTTTTCTTTCTGAAAGTACACACATTTCTTTGATGTCTGTTAGAAAATTTAATGCGGAACACTCTTCCTTGAACTTTTCTTGATAAATAATTTTCTATGCATTGTTAAAGCTAATATTTTTAGTTTCATTTCAGCAATAACATCCTTGAAAGAAGTCAAAACGGAATCCCAACTGCGCCATCTAAGGAAGCATTCTGAAATTGACATAGAAATGAGGAGTTTATGGCTGCGTCTTCTAATTGGTAAGTTCCATTCTTCCTACTTATTAATGTATGACGCTTCTATCAAATTATAATCCAAAAATATGCTATCTATAAAATATGCTATCAACTATCTAAATATATAAAGGTGACGGTGTTTCTTTGTTTGTACCCGATAACCAGAAGACCCCATAGCGCCTACAGCCCTGAAACTTGGCACAAAATTCGAACGTACGACGGGGTCTGCACCTCGAAGCCCGAATTCTAAATTTCTAATTAGTTTTCATAACTATCTAATTAAGCTGAAATTTCGGCTAATTAGGGGGTAAAAAATCCCCCCACCCCCAAACATTATATATCGTTGGTAAGGGTTTTCCTTCCCGAACAAAATGCTGTTTGTTCCATTTTTCGCAATTAATTAGAACAGGAGATATAAGCGACTCTAATTGAGCCAATTTTCAAGGCTTCTCTTTCGAGAAATTGCTTATAACACTAGGTCCACTTTCCAGACACTTTTTCAATGACTTTCTTTTTAAACATTTTGGAGGAAGTTGCCTTTGTTGCTTATGAATCTTTTACTGTTATTACTTTATTTTAAATTCATTCTTCGTATGTTAATTGATTTCTTTTTAAATAAAGTCGCTTGGTGAATTTGGCGATGAATTATGGAGTTTTTGATGTAATTTGTTTTTCTTTAATTCAACGGATTTTCTTTAAATTTTTAACACAGGCATTGCTGTGCGGGTACTGCAAGTAATTTATAATTGCATTGTTTCCAAAAGATTTACTTTATTTCTTCCTGGAATTTCGTACTTTTCATTTTGTAGCCTAAATGAATATAGGTTTACAAAAGCTGGTCAGTCACCCTAACAAAGTTTTGAAGTTACGATAGTTAAAAACCGACTAAGTTGCAGATAAATGGAAATGTTATTTTTTTACGTCTCAATACTAAGTGGCTCGTAAAACTGAAGTCAATCCACCCAGATTCAAGGGGGAACTACGCTCGATCATTTTTATTTCTTTTGAAACCTTCAAATGGGGTGAGTTTGTGCCCCTTTTTGGGTACTTTTTTGTGCATTTTAAAGAGTATACAAAACATTGTTTTGCCAACTTCGCTTAAAACAACAGCAAGGTTGAAATTTCATCACAAGGTTTAGTTTTGTCGCAATTCACCTTACTCCTTTCCCCTTTTGCCACATGTCGAGTTTTTTCCATAAACATAGCTTTATAAAAATTCGAGACGTTACACTTCTTGTTGTCTCTCACTTCCTCGTTGTTACAAACTGTCACAATTTCACTAACCCCTCTCCCTCTCAAAGCTTGGCATTATTTGTGAACAGCCCCTATCGTTTCTTCTATCAAAACCAACGTGTCACAATCTCACACTAACAAGGGGTTGCTTTGTGCTTAGTGAACGCCTTTTAACTAAAATATACTTTATCAATCGTAAAATTTGGTAATATGATTGACAAATAACCTTTTCTTCTTCAAGCGTAAATATTCGTTTAATCTGCTGTTCGCTATGGATGCTAATTCAACATCTTCAAGGACAATGTATTTCTATGAATGCCATACCTATAACAAAAGCTTATTTCAGCTCCATGAATTGAACTCTTTTTCATCCGAGATCTCGTTTTTGGCCTTTTCCAAAATCTGATTAGAGTATTTCAGTTTTGGTCACTTCAATGCCTTCGAACTTCCTTTACAATGACTGAATTAGGTAGCATTCCTATTTTAACCAAAAACACTAAAAAAAAAAAAAAAGTTACAGTCTTAGCAAATAGTTAGTATGTTTTAAGAATACAAAGTACACCCAAACCTGTTTTCATGCGATGGATAGGGACCGTAAAAAAAAATCGCATGAAAAAAATTGTTCGAAACTTTACGAGTAGCTTTAAAAAGTTGTTTTCCCAACACAGTTATTTTTTTTTTAACGCGGTGGATAGGGACCGCATAAAAAAGTCTCGCATAAAAATAACCAAAAAAACTTACAAAAATTTTATCTTTAAGTAACTTTGAGTTAACTTAAGTCAAAATAAACCACGCGATGATAATTTTTTCCGAGTACTCCGACAAAATTTAACGAGTAAGGAAACTTTGGGAGGTCACAGTGACTTCCCATCGAAGTGCCCCTGTCGTCACTTGAAGATACTACCTCGCATTTGATTTAAAAATAATTTCACCAACTGAATCCCCATTTGATTGAAATTTTAATACACCGCACAAAAACATTCGCACAAAAAATCGCATAAAAAAGACCACACAAAAACAGGATTGGGAGCAATTTAATAATCGTATACTATAAGGTATTTTATATCAGTAAAGTATTTCGCAGTATAGGTCCTATTAGTAAGAGATGAAAAACAATACTCAATTTTAGATGATACACTCACTGCCCAATGATATGAATTGGAAACCCAAGATCAATATTTTACTTTACCACCTTTTGCACGGATAAGTTCTCCGATTCTCTTGGGCATCGAGTCTACAAGCTTCTGGAGTGCATTTATATCCAGAGAACACCATGCATTGGCTATGCAGCTTTTTAGATCTTGTTGGTTTGATGGAAGAGGAGACTGCTGTCAGATGCATCTTTCCACCATGTTTCACACTTTCTGTGGGGTTAAGATCTGGGGTATGCGGTGACTAGGGAATATGTTGGAAGACAGACTGAGTAGACCGGGATCTGAAGGGGGGTTGAGCATGCATGGAAAGTCTGACGCAATATTATTTGATTATTGTTACAGGCACGATGGTGATTATGAAACCACATGTCGTCGCTCCCCTGGGTGGTCGACAGCCCCGGGATAGGGGGAAATGCAGTGGGGGGAGCCGTTTGCTAAAACACTCATAACTCGCGAACTATTTGAGATAAAACACTGAAAAAAGTGACAAACGATGTAACAAAACAAGGGCTTCATAAAAGCTAAATATGATTATGGACATATCTTTGTTTCTGAGTAACATTTCATTTTTCGCGAACAAACAAAAATTTTGAATAAAATACGCAAAACAAATTTTTTTGACCAAGATAAATTCTAAATCGAAATTGTTTATTTTTTTCAGATAAATAAAGCATTAAATATCATTATTCAGTCTGTCAAAGCTATTTAAGTACTGTTAACGCGTTGAAAAACGAAATGACAGTAGCAAGCTCGAACACGATTCAGGATCTAGAGGGGAGTTTCGAGCATGCATGGAAGACCTGAAGCAAAACTATTTCTGATTATATTCACAGGAACTATAGTGATTATGAAAACATATGTCGTCTACCCCCCCCTCGGCGATCGACATCCCCAGTATGAGGGAAAGCAGTGGGGGAGCCGTTTGATAAAACACTTATTACTCGCGATTTAGTTGAGATAAAACTCTGAAAAAAGTGGCAATCGGCGCAACAAAACTAGGACTTTATAAAAACGAAATATGATTATGGGCATATCTTTGTTAGTAAAATTCCATTTTTCGCAAAAAAGAAAAAAAGGCTTGCGGAATGTACCTTAAAGACTCCGCATAAACCAAAGCAAATTTTGTGGCTCTCTTGTTTTGGCGGTTTTATTTCGTAATAATATCAAAGGAATATTCCAGTTAAGTAAGTACTTTATTATTTAACCTTTAACGCATTATAACTGCTTAGTATGGGTCACAATGACACTTTTTTAAAAATTAAAACATGCAAGTTTGTAAGTAAGAAGTATTTACGGAAAGATAAATGATCAGGATAACCCTTTTGCAGATTTTACACCTGAGTTATGAAACATAAAGTGAGCGTGGCTATTACCACATAAACAGCATCAAAATTTCAGTGGAACGCTAAAGAAAATGGGAATAGTCTCTTATCCAGAAAAGTCCTGCAATGGCAATGTCTTCAATGGCGATTGCAAAACAGCAAAAGAAAACCAAAAAAAAAAAAACAATTAAGCTGGGAAACGTTAACTCAAAAGTGATGTTAGTGCATCTAAAAATCATTCCCATACAATGAGCCCAATGCTAGGTTAGGTTCATCAGAATGGTTCACTGAGGCAAAGTGCAAGGTCTGATTTCGTGAACGTAATTGAAAATGATACTTCTTGCAGCAGAACTCTGGAAGAAGCACCCTATTTGAAGAACAAAGTTCAAGTTATCGATGGAATGACTCTGGCCCATAATGTCCCAAACACTACTTTCAAATGTAGCAAAGATTTTGTAGGTCTCCAAATAAAAGTTAATAATATTTTCTCTCCAATAGTCAAACTACACGAGTGGACCTTATACACGATCGGTACATCTCACTGTGGTTTTCACAACTTGAAAACCAGATGTTCAGGAAAGTCTCCTTTTCTTATAAAAATTCACAAGGTACCAAACCAGTGTTTTCGTCTAATAGCCATTCCTGAAAATAAAAGGAACCTTTAAATGTACATTTCAGAGTATGTAATATGTAACATATCCGTTCCTGCGTCCAAACAGTTTCTGGTGTCTGGTAGCTCTGAAAACGAAAATGAACATTATTTAAAATCTGAGGGTCAAGTAATAAATTTCTCTGAAATGCCAGAGTTCAACCAGGACGAAGCACGGAACAGAATCTATCTTCCTGCATATGATTCAGTGTAAAATAGGGAAAAAAGTAGCTAATAGTTTATAGATCAGGAACTATTTTTAAAACTAAATTTTTATTGGCAATCTTTGTTAAAGGACAGAGGTTGCCATTTCATGTGCTGGTGTTGTGGAAAGGAAAAGAGCTTCTTTAGGATGGCATCTATCTTCAGGAACACTTACGGAAAAAATATCTAAAGTTTTACAAGCTTTTGATGCATTTTCCGCCTGCGATGTGACAAGTAAAATAGGAACAAAAAGGTATGCTTTCACTTTACCAAAAAAGTCGGAAACTTTTTTTACACTAATTATCTTTAACACAATATCTGAGTGCTTCCGAATTTCAACTATTAGAAGCTGTATTATAAAACATTGTCAATATATATATATATATATATATATATATATATATATATATATATATATATATATATATATATATATATATATATATAGGTATTTCTTGTAAATGCAACCAGTACAGTAATTTCTTGTCATTTCCATCAGAAATAAATATAGTATCAGATCTTTACCATGCTCCTGAAATTCTTTCAAACATGAGCTAAGAAGTATTGCTCAACTGTACTGTTGAATAGATTCCCTTGTACCTTAGCAGTGCCTTTAGATGTAACCAAGTTTGGGTTTCACTTGGATGAAAATAAAACAATAAAGCCACACCTAATGACGCAGCCAGTGTTACCAGAGAGTTTAAATCCATCCTGTGCAGGCAAGAACTGTAAATAATCATTTTGTAAATGTTTTATTAATAGTTTATCTTGCTATAAATATTGTGCTCTTAATGCTGAAGCAAAAACACATTAACTACAAAATACTCGGAACACAACGATTCAATAGAATAATTGCTAGTCAACTAAAAAGGGTATGATTCAGCTTTCAGAATTTCTGATAGTATATTAATACTTAAAATCGTAGTCACTTTATGTATGCATATTGATATTCTACAATTAATGTTTATTACAAAATATTTTACTAATTCTATTTTATTAGTGATCTTATTTTTTTAGAAATCTAGTTTATAATTTTATATTTTTGTTCGTTTCGAAAAAGCTCAAAGAAGCTTCTCATTTTTTTATATTTATTTAGTGTACGTTATTTCTTGTATTACTGTCCTTTGTTAGGTAAATTATCTTAAACAATTCCCGCAAAACAATACCTCCTATATTTTTTGTGCAAATTGAAAATATAAATTAATAGAAATAAATTAAAATTTATATTTGAATTGAAACTACTGTGGGCCTGATTTCCCAGTTCCTCTCAAAGTTATAGCAGTATAAAACAAAATTAGTATAAAACAAAAGCCGTAAATGCCTACTTTACAATTAAAATAAGTTCATAAACTGAAAAATGGATGGTTCGTCATAAGGATAAGGCTTTCTTCTTAGCATGCTGCCTCTTTATTCAACGCGCTAACTTAGGCGGTGCTATTTCTATTTCACTTTTTAACACATACGTTGGTAATAATTAAGTAGTTTTAAACAAACTGAATGATGAAGTTTCAGATTCTATTGATTCCCTAAACGGTTAAATAATTTTAAAGAAGAATTAATTTTTGAAAAAAGCGCCTTTTACATTTTATTCAAAATTTTTTGAATAAAAAAGGAATTTTACTTATAAATCAACCAAGATAATACTATAAACATATTTAGGTTTTTCAAGACCTTGTTCTGTTGCATCTTTTGCCACATTTTTAGTGCTTTACCTCCTACGGTTCGCGATTTATGAGTTTTAGTAAACAGCGTCACCCCACTGCTTTCTCCCTCCCCCGGGGATGTCGACCGCCGAGGGGGGGGGGACATGTGTTTCCATAATCATTATAGTGCCTGTAAGAATAATCAGAAATAATTTTGCGTCAGGTCTTCCATGCATGCTCAAAACCTCCCTTCAGATTCTGAACTATACTGCGAATCGTGTTCGAGCTTGCTACTGTCATTTTGTTTTTGAGCGCGTTAAAAATAGTTAAATAGTTTTAACAGACTGAATAATGATATTTAAGTTATTATTTATTTGAAAAAATCAAACAATTCTGATTTAGAATTTATCTTGATTTAAAAAAAGAAAGTTTATTTTGCGTATTTTATTCAAAATTTTTGCATCCTTGCGAAAAATGGAATCTTACTCAAACTAACTAAACTTATAGAGCCCTTGTTTTGTTGTGCCGATTGCCACTTTTGTCAGTGTTTTATCTCAAATAGTTCGCGAGTTATGAGTTTTAGCAAACTTCTCCCCCCACTGTTCCCCCCTTCCCCGGGGGTGTCGACCACCCAGGGGGCGACGACATGTGGTTTCATAATCACCATCGTGCCTGTAACAAAAAGAATCGAAATAATATTGCGTCAGCCTTTCCATGCATGCTGAACCCCCTTCAGATCCTCGACTAGAGGCTCAGCGAACCAATTTTTAGCACTTCTGGTACAATGTATAGTCGCATTATCGTTAATGAAGTGTCGGTCGCCATCAGGACAAAAAATTCAACATTGCATGGTGCACTTGATCTGCCAGTATGTCTAGGTATCGTATGGCTGTTTGTCTACCCTAGAAAAGCACCAGGACACCAATTCCATGTCGACAGAACATGCTCTATATGACGGTGCTCCCTCCAGACCCTTGTACAGTGCGAGTAAGGCAAGAAGTTTCTATCAAAGGTTTATAATCCATTGGCCAGTGGATGTAAAATAATACGATACAAATCACAGGATACGAGTGTGACAGTAGAAATTTTCAATGTCACCCCGTGAACGTTCGACCAAAAGATAATACAGTTGCGCGTCGTAAGCTTCAAGAGCTCTAAGTTTGATATGAAAATAATTTCAATAACATGTGCTATAAATAATTCTTACTTAATTTGTGTTGAAGCGATACCGCTTCATGTGTGCGGATAAAAGTTAAATTCAGCTCATGAAATTTTACTTCAATGACACTGTGGATGAAAAACTGTACCTATATAAAGTGGTTGAATATTAAGTTACGCATAAGATAAAGCAGAGTGCAGCACGTTTCACTCCCGGGACATTCAAAAATATGATTTGGCTCAATCTAACTTCTGCTGCAACAAAGTCACCCCATTAAACGATACTCCCAACCCTAGTAGCCACTCATAAAGGGTGTTTAAAACAACTCTTCTCTACTAACTGACCTTTGACTTTATTGAATTGTAGGGCTGGGGGTAAGAATGTGATATGTCGCATGATGTGAATTTTCAGTAGGCCATTTTGCTACGTATAAAAAATATTTAAAGAATTTTTCAAAAGTATTCTACACTAGCTTTTACCCGCGGCTTCGCTCACGTTGACGTAGTTTTTATTCAATCGATTCAAGTTCATAGTCAATACAGGCAGAGGTCAAACAGTTACCAAAAAGTTGGTTTGTCCCCAGTTTCGCCCACATTTCAAAATGCCTCCCGCTTTAATATATCAAAAGGTACGATTCAAACAGAAAATCAGGGTGGGGGGGGGCAAATGAAATTTCGGCAAAACTGGGAAGACACCCAAAAGTCACACAATATAAATCAGGAAAGCGTTCAGGAGTTGTTAAAGAAGTTAGTTTGGGTAATTCTCAAATTCCAATTCGAGTGGGACAATTTTTTAATAAAGTCAAAAATTTCCCTTATAATGCCAATCCCCGTCAAATGATGTTCAACGCTATTTAAATATCTGTATAGGTTCTTACCGGAGAAATCGTCCCATAAAAGGGTTAACAGTAATTACAAATCCTGATTTAAATAATTTCCCTTTATAGTGAGAACATCAAACCTTTGAAATCCCCATCAGAATTAAATCAACTGTTTCTAAATAACTTAAACGGTCTTGATCAAAAGAACAAAAAGCTCGGAGTAAAAATACAATTAAAATTAGAGTAAGCACAACAGTTTTTTATGAGGACAATCCTCAGCAGTGTCTTTTCTCGAACAAAATCTGTTGGCAGTGGGCAGTCTGAAATAGTGAGTCTTAAAAAGATAAGATATAAATAGCAGGGAAGGGTAAAAACCCTTCGTGGAATACTCAAAAACTTTCCTCCGCCTGGGACACACAAGTCTATTCAATCGTTAAATAAAATAAGTAAATATGCTTCAATAAAATATCTACATTGCATAACCACAGCCATCAATTTACGTCCTCAGCAGTCATTTCAACAACAATCTGTAGGCAGTGAGCAGTCTGTAACAGTGAGTCTTAGAAACATAAGATACAAGTAGCAGGGAAAGAAGATAAAAACCCTTCGTGGAATACTCAAACTTTCCTGCGCCTGGGACATAAAAGTCTATTCAAAGTATAATCCATAAAGCAATTCATTGACATAATCCATTGTCACATTTATTTCAGTTTGAGATATGAGAAACAAAATTTTGATCGAAAAGTCACTCTTTGTATCTTGTCCTATTTCTGCCCCAGCCCTTCAATTTACGAAAAAGTCATTTTCGTAGTAAAAATGGGATTTTTACATCATAATACTTTGGCTTAAATCTATTCAAACTGCATTCATGGCTGCTAATTTGAAATTTTGGTAACTAAGAACGTAAGGTCTCATATGCTAAGTTATCTAGCTGCAGCTTAATGATTAAAGTAACAGCAACAGGCCAAAGTTGGAAGTCAAATGTCAAACTCTTACTGAAACTCAGGTAGTCGATAACTCTCTCAATGGAGACAAGACCACCAATGAACTATCAAAAAATGAATCACTGGAACCACACCAGTAAGAAAATCTAACTGTAATTGCATGTTTTTGAACCACCTCTTCGAATATCCAAAATATAACAAAAATGATATTTACACCCCTGTAAAACGAATGGAATGGGCTTAAAATGAAATTTTTTTTTTTTTGCCGTTTTACTGTGCTATTCAAATATTATGATTGTTGGGTGAAATGTTTTGTTTCTTAATTCTAAGGAAAATTTTTTTTTTCGATTGAGCAATTTTGGGTCATTCCATGTGACAAACCGGAACATTCGGAGTAGTTTTTGTCACTATATTTTGTTACATAAGTACGAAGTAATACAAGCTAGAAATTTTATTTTTGATAGCAACAGATATTATTGTCCTTAAGAACTATGTATAACATCAAAAGCTTAGTCAGCTAGAAGAAAATAATTGAACCACATGCCTGTGACGAAACGGGACACATACGAGTCCCGTCCTGTCATTCATTTTATTGCATATTCTTCAATTATTTTACTTAAAAACAATAACTTTTGATGTTCGACGTAATTCTTATGACAAATTCCTTACTGTTGCTATCAAAAATAAAATCCCTAGCTTTTATTTGTATTATAACGCAACAGATACTGACTATGTAGTCTAAATGTCTAGTTCCATAATATATAATGGTGTTTTAATTCACATTAAAACAGAAAGGAAGAAAATTAAAAAAAAACTCCTCATTGCACATTCTTACATTGTGCAGAGGTCAGGAAGTGGGCGTGCTCTACCTTTTATTTTCAACTTTCAATTCGCTATGGTTGAGTGTTTGTCATACATAATTACCTCGATGTTTGAAGCGTCACAGACATCGGCAGAACACTATACACGTCGTAACACAGCTAAATTCTGCGACAGTTTGACACAGATGTTATGCGGGAAAACATCTTCCGAACCCTGATGCTCTGCAAAACATCTGCGAGAATATCAAGCAGAATTGAGCCGTGTTATGGCATTAATGGTTCTCTACCGATGTTTGACTCTTAAGACTTTGATTCAGTGTGCATCAGAAACTTTCAACCGTAACTAACACAAAATAAGACAAAGTTGTTGGAGTTGCACCAACTGTCAAACAACATCGTGAAATCCGGAGCCACTTAACGATAAAATTGTATGGCATAAGTTCGGGTCATTGGGGGGGGGGGGGGGGGGAGTGGCTTGACTTCCGGATTTTAGTGAAATCTGGGTGTCGCTATAACGAGGTTTGACTGTATGTCATTTTAATAATATAAAAAATATTTTTTTAGGTGCTTCATTCTGTTGATAGTGGTTCTCATCATCAACTAGTTGGCATTGAAATTACTATGGGAAGAATTCAGCGTTTTGCTTTTCCTACAACCTGAGAGTCTGGATCTATTTTGATGATGCTGCTTTGAGAGAGGTATGAAGAATTATCGTTTTTTGACGATTGTTATATCTTATTTTAATTTTCAGCAAAAAGATATTTAACTTATTTGTGGCTTAAACAAGCCTTTAGTTTGCAATATTTTGTTTTCTTTTTTCGTTTTTGAATAGTAATTTCTTTGTACAGTCGGCTTCCGCTAGAACGCGATCAGACTTACGCGAAATGGCTATAACGCGATTTTTTCAACAGTAAAGAATTTTAGGCCTACGAGAATTCCTCATCCGCAAAGCGAAATTCTTCGGTGAGAAATCGTGGTATGTAAGTATTGGCTTTGTAATTGGCTACTATTTTTTCGTGAATACAGACCTTCATCCCTCTCACATCACTGAAAGCGGAAGCTCTCACACCGTACTAGTCTGAACATTGCTTATACAAATAACTACTCCTTATTTTGAGTTTATTTTTTTCATTCTAAGTGAGAAAGACGATGAAACATAACACATCTAAGAGCGCTGTTTCATATAAAGTTTGTAAAGATAGAAAGAAAAGAGAAAAAGTTTTTGACAATTAAAGGAAAGCTAAAGCTCTCTCTTTTAAAAAGCTGAATCTCAACTAAAAAATGCGTCGAAGGTAGCACGACAAATTAGGTATGAGTGAATCTTCAATATTCCATACATAAAATTAAAAGTCAAGAAAAGGGAGCCCGTAAAAGTTTACCGAGTAATATTTTAGTAAAATGCAAAAAATTATGAAAATGGATGCTGCTCTTGTATTGTTAATTAAAGAAACCAGAAAGAGGTGTGTTGCCATAGATGGAAACGTTATAAAATATTTAGTGAAGCAACTGTTTAAAAATATATTAGATTAACGGTTTGATTATACAGCATAAATCATTACCTTCAATTTTTAAGCTACAAATATCATTACTTGATCTACTGTACAGTACAACTATAGTCCATTAGCTTTTCTTACTGTATACTGTACGTACCGTATACTGGTTTATTTTATGGCTTTCTTTCCCATTGATCATAGATTTTGTGCATTGTAGCAGTATTTAACGTTGAATAAAACGTTTTTTTTTTTTTAAATATTAGTAAACATTTAGTTCTTTATGTAAGAAACTGTAATGTATAGTTACGAAGTGGTTTTTTAAAAGTTGAGGGGTTGTTTACAAGTGTCTAAAATAATTAGATACGTTTATAAAAGTTTTTACACATACCATTTTCCACAACGCGAAATTTCGACTTACGCGAGGAATGCCTTCCAAGATATTTCGCGTAAGTCGGGACTCGACTTTATTTTGATTGTGATTTTTCTCTTCATGTTTCTTATTTACTTTGTTATTGTTTTACATTGTTTATCTTCATTTGTTTTGATTTTTATTTTGTCTCAAATCAATAGGTTTTGCACTCTTCGGATTGAGTTGTTACGTTTATTGAACCTTTTAAGATTTCTTCAAGAAAGTAGGCGCAAGAAATTTATTTCAAATTTTTTTCTCTTTGAAATGTAATTTACCACTTTCTGTCAAAATTGACAAAGTAATTTTTCCGCCGAAATTGGCTTTACTTAGAGCTCCGATCAAAGAAACTAGAAAGCATTTATCGTTTATTAAACGAGAACTTTATGATTTACATCTTTCTGTTTCAAATTCTATTTCAGACTTTGATATTATTAACAAATCCTTGGGTCTAGAACCCTTCGTTCTTCTGATAATCACAATGTTTTGAAAAAGAAGTTGGCTAGGCTCTGTAAAATTTCTCAAGTTGTTTCTCTTGATAATTTACTCCTTGTTAATATCAATGTTGTGGGTAATCTGTTTCGCGTTCCATGAAGCAATTTTTAAATTTGGGCTCTAATTGCAAAATTGAGGCAATTTTGCTGTGACAGTTAAACCTTCTTTTTCTAACGAAAAAACTACACAATCAAGGAAATTCGAAAAAACCCAAATTTGTAGCATTTGGAAGAGTGTCGTAAAATAAGGCACTGCTCATAGCATAAAAGTTATGTGCCCTCGTCTGCCCGTTATCGAAATATATCTTTAAGTCTGCCGAAATTTTAAGTAAAGTCGCCAAATTTAGCGAGTTCGTTCAGAAATGGAATGTGCGACGTGAATTCAACATCTGCATCGGACAAGACATCTCATTGCCATTTTTGGTCATTACCAAAGTGCGTGAAAAATGTTTTAAGTTTGTATTTTACTCAGGGGCAACTACCGGGGGAGGGAGTTGTGGCACAGACACCACTTTTTAGGGGTTTTTAGGGGTATTTTTCTCGTCTAGGGACAGATTTTTTTTGTGGGACCTACCAGTTATTGGAAGGGGGGGGGGGGGGGGGGTATCGCTCATGGAGGAAATAAGCACCTCTGCTTTACTTGTGATGGGTCAAAGTTAAGAATCGCTATCAAGCTCATCAAGTGGAAATATTCTCCAGAGAAACGACAGCTTTAAAACAAGATTAAATTTAAGTTTTCTCTTATTATCGGTGATGAAAGCAGGCCCGCTACTTAAGGGGATCAGGAGGTGGCAGTTGATTTTCCTGATATTCAAAGAAAAAGTGTTTACATGTACTTGCAGAAGTGTAGTATGGTTGGGAAGGAGGACGCGGGGGAACGTCGCCGCCGGCACTTTTTTTTTTGTAAAATCACGGCAAATATAATGTAAATTGATTTCAAACCATCTTTTTCTCTTTTGGGGAAATCCCCTAAATCCTAAAATGAGTTCCACCAAACATTTTTTCAAACTATGGTAATGTGTATGTAGGTGTGTGTTTTGTTGCCGTGAGAAGGTAAAGTGTAATGTCTGCAAATTTTCCAGTTTATTTTTTTGCTTACTTGTCATTTTCTGAGCATCAGTTTTAGTGAACAAGCTTGCTTATTTGCTTTCCGCTGAAAATTAAGCGCGAAAAGAAAGTTCTAGTATTCTAACCTTTTTCTTTATGGAATCTGAAAAGCGTCTTCAAATATCTTAAAAATTTGTTTCTGCAGATACTGAGCTTTAACTTCCCACAGCACAATTAACCCTTTCCCCAGTAAAATTTTGTAGAGACGGGCCGGATAAAACTATATTTTTGTATTTTAGTGTATTTTAAGTAGATGTTAATTTAGTACTTTAAGTGTTAATTACAATACTGATGTCCTGTATTTTAAGTATTTCTTATTAAAACTCTTATAAGTATAAAAAATTTGAGTATTTCTTTTAGTTTCTGTAAAAGGTTAATTTGTGTACTTAAAGCAATATAAATTACTAAAGATTTCTAATTGAGAAATTTTAATTAGCAGATTAATGTTTAATACAAATATATAGTGAAATAAAAACAAAAGATGCCTGTCGAAAGGGGAAAAAATATACTACTGACTCTGACAAATGTGATACTGAGCAAAATAACGATTAAAAGATAGAAAATTGTGGCACCAGGAACATTTCATCAATTTAAGTTTAGAACAGATATTGCAACAATAAAACTCCTCCAAAAAGCGAAATTGCAAAGGTGTTTTAAATTTAGGTGGCCGAGTTTGTAATAGCCTAGACTTGTACCAGGCAAATTGTATCATGTCCGAGTACTGTGGTGCACTAATCTGGAAATGAATAAGCGATTGTAGTTTCATTGAAACAAAACGCGGAAAAGTTATTGCAGCATTTTAAAAATAACATGCAATATGTTGTGCATTTACCGTTATTGCTACTTTTACCTGTAGCGACAGGTTTTGTTCGGACGATAGGGGTTGTTATAACGAACGTCAACTATACAGTCCAGTCAATGAAGGTGAAAAAATAGGCTTTGTCGCAACTAAGGTGACTACCCCAGCAATTGGCACTTTAAGAGTTTATCCTTTAACTTACCTCTGTTTTCATTTCGTAGAAAAGAAACATTTACTTGTAAATATTTTTTTATCAAAGAATACACATCTGTGCATCTTTTATATGATAAGTTCACTAAAAGCAAAAATATTTGAATCGATATTTTTATAAAAATATATGTAAAAAAAATACCCAAATCACCAGTAATTGGCACCAGATACCCCAGTGTATGACACCTTGCGATCCAGGGATTGGCACATGTTAATAGAACAGGAAAATCACTTTATTTTTCACTTTCAGATTACATACAAATTTCATCATCATAAGAAAGATAAATAATGTTAATTTAAAGTAGATAATTTTACATAAATTAATGTTTAATCACACATCTTGACGTTAAACACGTATTTTAGAGAAATAAAAATTTGAAATGTTGCATGAAAAAAAATATCGAGATTATTGCTGTTTCATCAGTCGGCATGTAGTTTTGATTTTAAGAATTATAGCTGTTTTCACATAAAAAGGAACATTAAACCGATAATTCAAAGGGATCACAAAAAATAGAACAATTCTCTACAGACGCAATATCCGACAGTGATGGCCAAACATATGTTTTTTATTTTATTTATTTTTCTTTTTTTTTTTTTTTTTGAAATTTAACAGTAGATTCTGGAGGATCCAAATCAATAGTAGAACCCATATATTTTTTCTGCAAAAATATCAGAAATCAAACTATTGACACATTCCACAACACATCAGAGACCTTAAGCACATGTACCAATTATTAGGGACTAGCAAAACTGAAGCCCCACTGAATGGCATCCATCATTTCTTCAAAAACCCAAAAAGAGACAAAAATTAACTTCTACCCCCTCAAAGTAACATCTTCCATCTAAACAAAACTTTTGACGATCAAAATTTAAAATAGTTTTAGTCAGATTTTAATGGATTGATGTGCATGCTTCCCTTAAGCCAGAGAAGAAGTATTTGCAACAAAAATGGCCGATTCGACACAAACCACATTTTTTTCTCTTTCCTATATACTGCTACCATTAAGAAACATGAATTGAAGTTATAATCTTTAAAGTAAATGTACATTCTGTTGATATATAGCCTTCTACTTTTAAAAGATTGCATATGAATCTTATTTTAGGACGTTTTTTTTTTTGAAAGTGCCAATCACTGGTGACCTGCCGATTACTGGGGGTGTTACCCTAATTTAGGGAAAGCTGAATTTTTGCAGGATGTTAGCACACAAAGTATACACTAAAAAGCCCGACCCTCACCCCTCTTGCTTTGCTCCCCACCCCCTCCGAAACATTGCAGGAGCAGTGCAATGATTATAACATTTTCATGTCGCAACTAATTAAGAGAGAACTGAATTTTTGCAGGATGTTAGTGCTTAAAAGCCAGTTTTTACAAGAACCGTGCTGAAATGGCATGTTCGGATACAAACCATTTTTGATTTTGATAAAATTTTTATGGTGGATTCCTTTAAAAATTTCAGAAGCCACTTTTTTTATTTTTTCTTTTCCTCCAAAAAATTTTTTGGGGACCTGTAAAAATTCCTAAAGTGGAGCCCGACGTAGAGGTTTTTTCAAATCAGCGTTTTTAAAAACGCGATTATTTCTGTGTATCAAGCATCAACTTAAAAATATCTTAAGTTGACAAAATGACATTTAGTACCTAAATTGAAATATATCGTGAATTTTGTGGTTGATCTTAAGTACATCCTTTCAGAGGTCGCCAAACTTTGTCGAAAAAAACGAAAAAGTGCCATGTTTGTGGCCCTCTGGTGCCCTGCCTTCACGCAAACCATGGTTTTTGTACGTAATTTGTTTAAGAATATATATAAAGTATTCAATACTCGTATTAGTTGCATATCTCACCCTCTGAGCTCCCAAAAAATGACAGTTTTTGCATCGAAAAATGCTAAAAAGTGCAGTTTTCATAAGCCTTTATTTCAGTGCACCGAGGGTCAGGGTAGAACTGTGTGCCCGTATTTCAAACTAGAGTATGTGTATTTTCACAACCATGTGACAGAACTATGGGCAAATTCTTTTCAAGAACACAATAGGTATTTCAAAACAGTAAAATGAACTTCAATTCTGTCAACTTATCCGGGTTTAACTTTACTCCAGGGACTTCCAGATACTATTTAAAAAACTAGTGTGATCAAAAACGTACCATAAAAGAGTATAAACTTTCAAATAGGGCGATTATGCTTACTCGCATACTTTATAATCTGATAACTAGAAGAAAAATATAAGAAAAACATCAAAAAATGATTTTAAAAAAATGTACTTTTTACTGGCCAGTATCTCAGTGCCCTGAGGATTAGTATAGAACTTGATGCCTACATTTCAAAGTAGAAAATTATGTCTTTTCACAAACAAGTAACATAACTATGGGCAATGGTTCTGCAGGCTCATCAAATGCACTTTAAGATGGGGAAATTGCATAAGAGTTAACGGCGCATCCAGTTAGTTGTACTCAAGTTACAATGCTTTGTCTTGCATATTTTTACTGTCCCACTAGTCAGTTAGGCAACTATATCCTTGGTTTATAATGTCATAGTATTGCTTTTATCATAAATAATGAAATATGACTAAGTAATTGTTTGCTATCATGCTAGTTTAGTGCCGAGAAAATAATTTTTTTAACTCGTTGTGTCGTTAACTCTAATGCAATTTCCCCATCTTGAAGTGCATTTGATGAGCCTGTAGAACCATTGCCCATAGTTATGTTACTTGTTTGTGAAAAGACATAATTTTCTACTTTGAAATGTAGGCATCAAATTCTATACTAACCCTCAGGGCATTGAGATACAGGCCAATAAGAAGTACATTTTTTTAATCATTTTTTGATGTTTTTCTTATATTTTTCTTCTAGTTATCACATTATAAAGTATGCGAGTAAGCAAAATCAGTCTATTTGCAAGTTTGTAACTCTTTTATGGAACGTTTTCGATTATACTTGTTTTTTAAATAGTACCTGGAAGTCCCTGGAGGAAAGTTTAAACCCGGATGAGTTGACAGAATTGAAGTTCATTTTACTGTTTTGAAATACCTATTGTGTTCTTGAAAAGAATTTGCCCATAGTTCTGTCACTTGATTGTGAAAATACACATGCCTTGTTTGAAATGCTGGCAATAAGCTATATACTGATCCTCGGTGCATAGAGATACTGGCCCCTAAAAAGTGCGCTTTTATCACATTTTGATGACAAAACTGCTATTTTTCGCAGCAGTGAGCATTATTCATGCGTTTAAGGAGCCTATTTAACAATTTATAAATATCACTACACAAATTGCTCACAAAAACTATGGTTAAACCTCCGTGCATCGAACCAGGATGCCTCAAACATGGCACATTTTCACTTTCTTCGGCGCAGTTTAGCCACCTCTGCCAGGGTCGGTTGAAGGTCAGCCGTAAAATGTACGACATATTTCATTTTAGGAACTAAATATCATGTTGTAATCACAAAGATTACTTTTGCTGATGCTGAATGCGCAGAGATAATTGAATATTTAAAAAAGTCGATTTCAGAAAAACCCAAAGTTTGGATCAACTTTCGGAATTTTTGTGGGCCGCAAAAAGTTTGTTTTAGAAGAAAAGAAAAAATAGGTCTCTTCTAAAACCATTCAAAGAAACCTCTGAATTTTTTTTAGCGAAATCAAAAATGGCATGTATCGGACCTGCCTGAGTCTTATAAAAACTGACTCTTAAAGTATACACTAAAAAAACACAAAGTCCCGAAACCCACCCCTCTTGCTTCCTCCCCCACCCCTTCCGAAACATTGCAAGAGCAGTACTATGATTATACGCTTACAGTTCAAACATTAATGATGTTGCCGGGGAGTTCCTTTTTTTTCATTCCTAACAATATTATAAACCAGTGGTGCCCAACCTAAGGAACGCGCGACACATCCGGCCCGCGAAGCTGATCCGTGTGGCCCGTTGTTTTAAAATGTTACAACTCGAAGAGTGCGATTAATGGCAATGTTACAAATCAGGAGCCAAATATTTAGAAATAGGTTTCTGATAAACAGGTTGCATTTAACAAAATAAGCACCAAGTAATGATAACAAAAATTATTGATTTGAATTTTTTTTTTCCTTTTCCGTACTTTCCCATCTCATTTAGAAAAGAGTAAACTATTTTGAAATTTTATGTGCTCTAGCCCGCGAAAACGATTTTAGTATGATCTGCAGCCCTCGGGAAGAGAATGTTGGGGACCACAATTTATATTACATGCACTTTTTATGTATATAGCTCAGTTTCACCATTGTAATAACTTAATCATATACAGAAAACTCACTAGAAAAGCAACTTAAACAAATTATCGCTTTTTATCTATTCGTCTTGGGAAGAAATGTTTGGATACAATTTATAGGTAATAATGTAATGACAGTCATTTAGGTGAAATGGAGCAACAATATAATGACGTTCACTTTAAGTTTTACCACCATTGTATAATTTTTTGTCACAAAAGTTTATAGTTCGTTTGTGTCGCCGATAGTCTACAAAATAATGTCAATGATTGGAACTATTGAAATCTTGCATTAAATAAATCAGGAATACGGTAAAACCTGTCAAGTTGACCACTCTTGTAAGTTAACCACCTGTCTAAGTTGACTGCTTTTTTCACGTACAGAATTAGTCCTATATCATATATTTTAACCTGTATAAGTTGACCACTAAAATAGTGCTCCGCAAGTGGTCAACTTTCACAGGATTCACTGTAGTGTATTTCAACTGATTATTTCCTCGCAGCGGATATTATTGTGTAATATTACTTTTGGTTATTATATTTTAGTCTTTCATAAGGGATCATCTTCTAATATTTCGTTGGTTTGGTCCGAAAATATTGTTACAGTGCATTCCACTACAGTGTTCATACATTGTCGTACAATCGAACTTAGCTTTATGACAAATACAGTTTGTAACTCATAATGTTTTACAATTACAAGATATTAGTTAGAGAAGTTCATTTAGAGCAGAGGTAATCGCTATGAGCTTAGGAATCAGTCTGTTGAGTGAAGTGAATTGACAACTCGACTCTTCTGCTGGAAGTTAAAAACCTAACAAAGTTTGAATCTGGTGGTAAACCCTAAAAAGATGCTGACGAGTGGCGTCTGAAGTTGGTGGAAGTTTTGCTAAATCAAAATATGACTTTGGAGACATTTTTGCTATTACTTGCTTATACACAAACTTTTATTCAAACTTGGTTAGGTTTTAAACTTCCAGCAGAAGAATGGGGTTGGCAATATACTTCAAGCAACTGACTGATGCCTAAGGCTATGAAAATTACCCCTGTTCAAAATGAACTTCTACTAATAATCTTGCAATTGTAAAACACTGTGCCTTGCAAACTGTAGCTGTCGTAAAGCTGGATTCGATTGCACATCTGTTTGTGGACACTGTAGTGGAATGCACAGTAACAATATTTTTGGACCAAACATTATTCTGTAGACTATCAGCGAACACAAACGAACTATTAACTTTGTAACAAAATATTGCACTTTTTGTTGTAAAACCTTAAAGTGAACGTCATTACATTGATGCTCCATTTCAACTAAATGACTATTGCAGGTCATCATTGTATTATTATCTATAAGTTTCGTTCAAACATTTCTTCCCAAGACGTAATGATAAAAGGCTGTTTGTTGAATTTATTTTTTGTTTTTTGTAGTTAGTTCTCTGTATGTGATTAAGTTAGTTAAACGGCGAAACTGAGTTATCTACATAAAAAGTGTCTGTAACATAATTTGTTTATAACATTGGTCTCCAATATTTTTCTTCCCATAAGGGCTGCAGATCATACTAAAAACGTTCTCGCGGATTGGAGCACATATAAAATTTCAAAATGTTCTACTCTTTTTTTTTAAATGACATGGGAAAATACGAACAAGGAAGGAAAATTGCAACCAAATGTTTCTCATCATTACTTGATGCCTCTTTTGTTAAATGCAACCTGTTTTTCATAAACCAATTTCTAAATATTAGGCTCCAAATTTGGAACATTGAAATTAATCGTATTCTTCGAGTTGTAACATTTCACAAAACAGCGGCACACGTGGATCAGCTTCGCGGGCCGAATGTGGCCCGCGGGCCATAGGTTGGGCACCACTGGTTTCTCATTTCTAGGAATGAAATAAAAACAAGAACTCCTTGGTAACATCATTAATTTTTGAGCTGTAAGAGTATAATCATAGTACTGCTCTTGCAATGTTTCGGAAGGGTTGGGGGAGGGGGGAGCAAGAGGGGAGTTCGGGACTTTGTCTCTTAGTGTGTAATTTAAGTACTAACATCCTGCCAAAAATCGGCTTTCTCTTAATTAGTTGCTACACGAAAAGCGTATAATCATAGTACTGCGCTTGCAATGTTTCGGAGGTGGTGGGGAGAAAAGCAAGGGGGGGGGGGTCGGAACTTTGTGTTTCTTTAGTGTTTACTTTATGTGCTGCATCCTTCAAAAAATTAAGCTTTCCTTAAATTAGTTGCGACACGAAACCTTTATTGACTGGGGTTTAACTATTGACTGAGTATTAATAGTTTTTAAGAATAAAAATTTATATTTCCCTCTATCCATGATATTTCCGATATTGATAGTTTTGAAGTGCATTTTATTGACACTTACTATCCGTTGTTTTCTCTTTAGAATTTATTTATTTTTCCATTTTAAATTAAATGTTTTTCGTCACAGTGGTCAGACAATAAAACTTCATATTGATTATTCATTGATTATCAGTTTTTAAAATATAAGTACTGATACCATAATCCATGACCATTTTACGAGTATTTCAGCATCAAAGACTATCCGTTTTATTATCTATTTACTGTTTGAGCTCAAATTACGCTGTTTTTTTTTGTGCTTATTCATAGTAATTCTGCCAGATTATTAAGAAATACTTACCTCATATTTCATTATTAATTCACAAGGGGACGGTGGACTTTAAGTTACTTTTTTTTTTTAGTTTTCACACTAGACTTAAGGTTTTGTGAGCATATGTATTTAAGCATAAACATATAGAGTATCACACACACACAAAAAAAGAAATATCAACTCGTACTTATTTCAAAATTTAAAAAATTTAAATATATTTTGAAAAATTTAAAATGCTCCATGCAACTTAAATTTTTACAATTTTGCTAAATTTTCTCATTTTATTACATAAAAAATCATTGCAAAGAAAAAATGGTATTAATTAAAAAATTCCTTAAAAAAAATTTTTTTGAGTTTTTTAAAAATACTTCATTAAAAATTCCCCGAAATTTCTCTTGCTAGTAATTTTTAGTATTTTTTTTAAAACCTTCTTGAAGTTAGATTCTATAATGCATACTAAGTTTTATTATTTGGTAAAACATGTGGATAAATATTGGATTTCGTGTACTTTGAGCGAAAATTGTGTCGCATGAAGCATTTTGTATGTATGAAAATCGAGAATTTCGTTTCGAGTAAAATGCAATTAAAGTATAATTTTGCACTTATCTTAAAAATTTAGTTTGCGAAATCTCTTTTTCGGTGTTTTTATTTGTCATTGAAGCATGTTTCGTTACAAGAACAAGATTTATAATAATATTTTAATTAAAATAATAGGAGAGATTATTAAAATTTGACTTTTCCTGCTTTGTTTGCATCTGAACAGCCGAGTTTGATGGGAGTATCTCATGAAAAATCGTTTTTTGTGCAAACTTTAAGCAATCGTACCTTTGGTAAAACAATGCTCAATCGCTATGCGGTTTTTTGAGTTATGAAGAGAAATGTTTGAAGTATAACAAAAAACAAAACAAAATTTTGATTTTTTAAATCAATTTTTGCCGAATACAAGATCCACACTTAAAATACTGTAATATTTTGAAGTGTATTATAGTCACAAATGAAATTCTAAAATTTACGTTTCATTTTGTTGAAAAGTTGTCGTTCCTTTGAATAAAAGTATCTTCTTTCCACTACATGGGCTTGATGGTGGTTCTTTAATTTAACGCGCACAAGGGTCAAATCCATGTGAAATCATACAGGAAAAGAAAATTATTTTGCTCACTATTTTTGATTTTTAAATTTTTTTGCCTGTTATTTAGCTGTTATATTCGGAGTCTGAAACGGTGTTTTAAAAGTTTCTAAACCTTCAGAATTTTTTTTTCCAACCACTTTTCAGTAGCTGCGGGGTCAACTTTTCATGAAAATAGCGCATTACAAAACCTCATAGAACTTTTTTATTTATGAATGTATCAAAATTATGATAAGTATTTCTTTGAGTTTTAACAAATATGTGTAGCATTGGCTTGAAAATGTTTTCCGTGTGAAATTTCACATTTTTAGCATAAAAATATTAGTAGAAGGAAGTAAGAACTACTCTTACTTTTTTCCACTTTAAAAGAACTCTTGTAAAACTATTCTCAGAGCAGTATGAGGCATCTGAAGCAAGTATATTTTTTATATAATTAGTCAAACCGGGCATCTTCGAGAAAAATGCTAAATTTAAGATACAATATCCAAAAAAGGACTGAACAAAAATGTGTGGAAATTTAACTGTATAACCTCCATATAGCAATAAATATGTGGCAAAAAATTTATATTTAAGCCCTTAATAGTTTCTGAAATATGGAGCCTCGAAGTTGTCTTAAAAATCACATTTTTTTTCACGCCAAGAAATCATCATATAATGCAAAATTTATTCTAATCATTATATTAGATGCTGTTATGTGGTATAAACTAACCTTTTTACACGTAATTTATGATATTTAAATTTACTTTCCCTTCACAAAAACAAATAATTCAAATATCTCATCATATATACAAGTATCAACTTCTATGTATATGAGAACAAATTTTCTAATAAATTCCTGTGTTCTGATAGTAAGACGGTTCATAAAACATGTCGTAACTTGTAAACCTAATATTTTTTAGAAAAATGAAACAAATATTAATGTTCTATATTGTTTACTTTTAATGAGAAGTGTGCAAATGCATATTTATCATTTTCATAAACACTCTTCGATAATCTTGCCTATCGCACTATAGTTTATATTGAAAACCTAAATTTTTAGTAAAAGAAGTAGACTACATGAACTCTGCTCTCTTAATAGGAAGCAAAATAGGAATGAGCAAGTTAGAATATGATTGGTTTCCAACTCATTGCTATCAGAACAGGGCAGGACGAAAAGTGTGTTCTCAAATTCATAAAATGGAATGTACAACAATGGCAGTTACAATTTATGAAGGAATAACAAATAAACATTTTGAGAACATAACAAGTAAACATTTCGAGAACATAACAAATAAACATTTCGAGAACATCTTTACTAATAATAAAGCTGAATGTCCCTCTGTTTGTTCGGATGTCTGTCGGGATCTCTGTGACGCGCATAGCGCCTAGACCGTTCGGCCGATTTTCATGAAGTTCGGCACAAAGTTAATTTGTAGCTTGGGGGTGTGCACCTCAAAGCGATTTTTCGAAAATTCGATGTGGTTCTTTTTCTATTCGAATTTTAAGAACAAAAATATCATAAGATGGACGAGTAAATTACGAAATTATCATAACGTGTAACCGTAACATGGGCACAAGCCAATTGGCGAGAAAATTCATCACACATTATTTGTAAATACACAGGCGAACCAAAAGACCTTTCAATTTTTTTCTATTACGGGCAAAGCCGTGCGGGTACCACTAGTAAGAAATAAACCACAGGAGAGTGCTACGTAAATTACGTCTCCAGGCTTAGATCATACAGTTATCACAATTCGGTTTTGTTTATTTTTAACTAGCCAGTGAATGATTATATCATATTATAAATTGTAGCTTTAAATGATGCAAATCTTACGAATAATGATTGAGAGCATTAGCATGTTTTCATATGCTCCTTATACACTTATTTTGCTTTTTACTAGGAAAACTCATTACATAAGATGAATTTGTGTTAATTTCAGTTTAGTTACGCTTTACATTGTGATTGTCCAATATGAACTGTTATGTGGGTGTTCTCAATAGTGAGCAATGTCATATAAAAGATTACCAAAGAGTGACTAAGAAAGTAACTGAATTGTCAGAAGGTGATAAGAAGTTGCTTAAACTTAGAATATCCAACGAAAGAGTTGTTTTGCAACACTTGTCTAAGCCTACAAATCTGCCTGTTGATATACCTCCAGGTAAATCACTCTGTCCTAAAAGTGTCACAAAATTAGTTGTTCAAAAAACTGAAGAATCAAACATTAAAAATGATAGTGATGATGACGATGAATTTAACACTAATTAAACTCCGACAGTAACTGTGGTTGTGTGGGAAATGCCGGACTCTCTAATGTTTCCTATAATTAATCATGCGGAAATTAGAGCTTGTTGTAAAATAATGATCTGAATAAGGCTACAAAAAATTTAAAAGCAAAATATTATTGATATTAAGTTTTTAAATAAGTGAACTTAAATGTCATACATTAAGTGTAAATAGAATACTACAAAACAGCAACTGAAATAATGAGTAGAATAAATTTTACGTTACAGTGATTTCTTGGCGTGAAAACGAATGTGATTTTTAAGACAACTTTGAGACTCCATATTTCTGAAACTATTAAGGGATCAAATATAGAACGTTTGCCACATATTTAGTACTACAGTAGAACCTCCATTAAGGGACACCTCCGAATAAGGGACACCTCTATTTAAGGGACATTTTGTTTGGTCCCGGTCCCTTTGAATAGGGATTTCCAAGTATTTACCTCTAATTAAGGGACACTCTGTTTAAGGGAGAGTCACAAAAAAAATGCAAGAAATAATTTATAAGCACAGAAGAAATAGTAAATTTACTGGAATTCAAGTTTCATTTTTCCTCTAAAAAATTAATTGAGGTAAGTTTGACAAACATATGCGAAGAAAACAAGTAATGTATTGTAAAAAATAAAAAAAAACTTGCTGAAATTAGCATGCATAATTTGCTCTCTCAACAGTTTATTAAAGTTGGTTCAGGGCCGACGAAGAGTGCACAGCAACTAATAAGCTTTGTGCATGAAACTTAAAAAAATTGAACGTTAATTGTAATTCATAGTATTGCATTGTAATTACATAACATAAAGCAAATACATGTTATGAATAATTTCAAAATTATTTCTGTATGCTGCAAAACTTTGCCATTACAATTTTTTTTATTAAATTTAAAAAAAATATAAACTTAGAACTTTAAATAATTATGATTTTTTTTAACATAATGAGACATTTTCAGTATTTAATCTCAAATGTTAATAGTTAATGTTTAGTGTGATATTATACTACTAAGTACACAGCATGCATCAATTCATCCCCCTCCGAATAAGGGACTCCTCTATTAAAGGGACAAAATGTCGGGTCCCGTTAGTGTCCCTTATTGAGAGGTTCTACTGTATATGAAGGGTATACAGTTAAATTTTCATAGATATTCGTTCAGTCCTTTTTCGTATATTGAATCTTAAATTTAGCATTTTTTCTCTAAGATGGCAAGTTTAACTAACTACAGTGACTCCCAAAAATGTTCGTACACCTTGAAATTTTGTAGTAAAACCAAAATAACGCAAAACTGAATTCGAATATGAAGTCCAATTTTTTTTTCACACCATTCCTATGCCATTCTAAATAAAACCCAGTAGTTTTTTTCAAAATATTGCCAGATTTAATTTTTGAAATTTGTCAAAAAACGAAGACACAGAGAAAAAATACGCCTCAAAAGTCATCGTACACTGAAATAGTTTCGAATAAATTCATGATTAAAATTATCAAATGTGGTTTTATTAATATTTTTGCATTGTAATGACACTGCAAAGTCATTTGCCTTGAATTTTTTGTTTATTTATTCCCTAATATTCTGCTTATTATTTTAAAATGGCAGGTTCGCGTAGAAAACAATAAACGCAATTTGAAATTTGATTTTTTCCCTCCTAGTAGCCATAAATTGGTTTGAAATGTCTCTAAATTAGTTAATTTATACCATACTATAGTGAAGTGCTTGACAAAATGCTTTCAAGACAAGAATCGGATCGAAAACGAGGTAAGAAAAGGTCAACTGGCAAAGTTAACAAGGCGTGATCGGAGGTTTACAGTTAAAATAATTATGAAAAATATACATTTGAGTGCTGAAAAAGTTTTTGCAGAATTTAATGAAACATTTTACGCTTAATTTTCACTTAAAATTGTTCGCAAAGTTCTCTGATTAGCTGGATTAAAGGGAACCTCTTCCCGCAGAAATTTTCTTGTTGGTGCGAAAAACAGAAAGCTTACGCTTTCCGTCGTAAAATCAATGATAAATAAGCTCAAAACGTTTTGGAACAACGTCTTACTTATAGATGAAAAAAAAATCAATATTTTAGGTAAAATTGTTGTATAATTGTCAATAGTAGAAAAAATGAGGAATTCAATCTTAAGAACTTAGTTGGATCAGGTAATCAAGATGGTGAAGGTGTTCTTGTGTGAGGGTGCATAACAGCATCAGAACTTAGAAATTTTCACAATTTTGATAAAACAATGAATCATGCTGTTCATTTAAATATTTTAAAAAATGTAATTTTAAACCATAAGCCCAAAATTTGGTAATCGGAAACAACTTTGTTTTTTATCATAGTAACGGTAAGAAATACACGTTTGCGTTTGGTGCCTCAAAAATTGTCCGTAAACTTAGAAATATCTCATCAATCGCCAGATTTAAATTTAATGGAATATATTTAAAGATATCTGCTGGCTAGATTACGAAAATACACCATTGAAACGAAAAACGAACTAGAAACAGTAAGACTCGAAGTGCGACTGAACACTTACTCAGAAATTGCATAAAAAAAGAAAGAAAAGACAGTGAAATCTATTCCCAGATGTTTAAAAGCTGTTGTTGATACTGCATGATATTCTACTAAATAATAATTTTGTAAAAAGTTAGATTATTCACTAATTTTTTGACATTTTTTTCAAGTGTACGAAGACTTTTGTGAGAAAATTTCCGGCACTTTTTGGTTTTTGATTAAAAAAAATTAAGCTTTAATTTTTTATTAAAAATTTTCACGTGGTTTTGTTAAAAATAGATCATAGATCTTATAATTAAATACCTATTCCGAAATATTAATTCTAAACAGCTCATAGGGGCTTATTTCATTGAAGGTCATAGGTGTACGAACACTTTTGGGAGCCAGTGTATATAAAAAATGGACTTGCTTCAGACGTTTCATACTGCTTCTGAGAATAGTTCTGTATAATATCTATTCAAGGGGGGGAAAGTAAGAGTGAGTCTTTTTTCCTTCTACTAATATTTTTTGTGCTAAAAATGTGAACTTTCACACGGAAAATCTTATTTTTTAGTTAATGTTTCACAAATTTGTTAAAACGTATCAGAAAAATAACTATTTTAGAAATTTCGGTCGTTTTCTGCTCAATCTAATAATTTTAAAATTATTTTGATACATTTATAAATAAAAGTTCCAAAGAGTTTTAGTGAAGTACTATTTTCATGAAAAGTCGAGTCCGCAGCTACTAAAAAGCGGTTGCCAAAAATAATTCTGAAGGTTTAAAAACTTTTAAAATACCGTTTCAGACTCCCAATATAATAGTTAATTAACAGGCAAAAAAAAAAAAAAAAATTAAAATCAAAAATCGTGAGTAACATGGCCTGTATGTCACATGGATTGCTCACAAGTAAAGGATTAATGCAAAACATCTTTCACACGCTTTGCAGGGGACGAGGGCACGCTGTTAATGGGTCAAAAAAAAAAAAAAAACATGTCTAAATGTGCTCCTTCAAATGCGAACACTTCAAACTCTTTTCATAATTATCCAAGTCGTGTGGTTCCCTGTTAAGTTTATTGCTCCTGTTGAGAAAGCTTTTAAATTTAGTGCCTTAACTTCCTCTCAAAAAGATTCGATTCGGCATCTTATAGCCTCTAATATTGACTTTACCTCAAATTTCTAAACCAAATTTTGCTTTTACTGTTTGCTTTTGTGTTAAGGATTTAGTTTCTAATTCTTATCTGGTTGTTACCATTGAGAAGAGAGAAAATGGAGAGAGTGAACACTTTCACTCCTGAAGCAAAGACACCAAGTCATGTGATACATCTTAAAGCAAACCATTGGTAGAAATCACGCAAGTTTCACGCAAAACGTGTCGACCATTCGTCGTTGTTGACTCACGTGATTTGGGCTCTTTGCCCCAACTTTTGCTTAGTCAATGATGGAACTTGCTCCCTCCATTTACCGTATTACCCAGCAATATCCGGCATGCCGGAAAAAAGTGATGTTGACCAGCATGCCGGAAATTCGAATTTTCCCGCTGCCGGATAATTCGAGGTTGATTTTGCAACAAAACAAAAGTAATTTCCCCAGTAAGTTCCAATCAGAAAGCAAGCCACTGTAAGAAGAAAAAAAATATTAATTTGAATTTTTGGCATCTTGAATTCAAATCATGTTTTTTGCAATCACGAGCGTGTGTATGAATGCGCGTGTGTGTTTATGTAGGTTCATGTGCGTGGGTTCGTGTGTGTGTGTGTGTATGTATGCATGTGTGTGCGTGTTGTGTATGCAATGCTGTGTTTGTACGCGCGTGTGTGTATGTAGGCATATGTGTCTGTGTTCAGGCATGAGTGTGTGTGTAGGAGTGTGTTTGTGTCTGTGCGCAGGCATGAGTGTGTGTGTATGCGTGTGTGTGTAGGATATGGACGCAACCTGGAGACGATTTTCGCAAGAGGAGCGACATCGTGAGGCCGGCTGACGGTGGTGCTGCAGAGGAAGGTGGGGGGAAAAATAAAATCATAGGACATCAAAACAGTCAAATAAGAACAATAAGCAATTGTGATTGCTCAAAAAAATAAATCCCGAAGGTAACCTTCTTCAAAAAAAAAAAAAAAAATTGTATTGCGTATAGTATGTGCTTGTTATTTATGGCAGATCATTATTAATGAATTTAATTACATGCTAATAAAGCAATGAATTTGGAAGAAATGATCGTTAATGCGATTTGTTCACAATTTTTTTAAATAAATCATTTTAGGTTCCTTTTAGAGAGGTACGCTTAATTTTTATTTATTGAATAACTATGGTAAATCCTTTAGAACTGATGTAGGGGCGATCACTTACTGCTTAAGTGTTTGCTTACTTAGTTTTAATTTAATTTTCATGAAATTATTCGTTATTAAACAATATTTTTCTTGTTTAAATAACAAATGACATTGTTAGTAAATAGTTTTACAAAAGTAAACTGTTTATTAATACTAATAACATATGTATAGAACTTATATTCGTTTTTAAGCTGAACAAATATTTTTTATAGTGTTAAAAAATTTCTCCTAGCCCCGATTTTTCCGGCATGCCGGAAAGGACCAGATAAGTGTTATTGAAAATCTGGTGACCCCCCGAATTTTGCGGCATGGCGGATAATGCGGGGTAATGGCACTAATACCTGCTTTAAGGTTGTTGCCAAAGCTGACATGGGTAGCCAAATTGTTGTTTTTGACAAATCATCTTATGTTGATAAAACTAATAATTTGGTTTCTTCTGGTCCATATATGTAGACATTTCTGAAGATCTAGTGATAAGGAGTCAAAAACTATTTCTTCTGCTGTCAAGTCTGTTCAGTCTATGCCTTCAAATGGTAAGCGCTCTATTTTTCCATACATCACTAATTGTACTAAGTTTCATGCTTTACCCAACGTGCATAAAGCTGACATTCCTTCCTGGCCGATTGTTTCCAATATTAAACGACTTTTTATTAACTTGCAAAAAATTTAAGTCTTTATTTTCTCCTTTTAGGAGTCATAATTTATTTGCTATTAAAAATTCTGTAGATTTTGTAAGAAAAATTCATAGTTTCGTTACAAATAATTCTGTAATGACTTCTTTTGATGTTAACTCCTTATTTACGAACATTCCCGTCGAGGGTTCATTGTTATACCTTCAAAGAAGACATTCTGCATTTCAGTTTATCTCTACGGAAATAGAGAAATTAATTTTCCTTACTCGTACCTGTCTTAAGCAATGTTCTTTTGTTTTTAGCGGGAAATTTTATATTATGTTAGATTGTCTGGCTATGAGAAACCCCCTTAGCCACTTTCTAAGTGATATTTACATGCACTATTTTGAGGTTAAGCTGTTCCAAAAGCTGCAGTTTCAATTTGTCAATCTGTTCAAAAGTCGTATCTGTAGCTGAGTTCAAAATGAGTAATTCTCGTTTAAAGTTTTGCTCTTCCACATATTTTATTCACATGCAACTCTTTAAAAATTTAAAAAAAAATGCTTCCCCTTGACATATGAGTATAAAACATTGCATTAAAGTGAAATATGTAACAAAAAGAACCACTGGTGACCGTAACTCAATTTTGATTTAAAAAAAATGCATATACGACATCTGTGCTGTTCACGGCGGTATAAGCAATGAATGGGTCAAACACATCCTTCAAAAATCTGCTATTCACGAAATAGGGAAGATTCCGATACTTCGAATATCATGATCATGGCGATATTTTTTTTAGTTAAAAAATGTTTACTAGTTCCAAATTTTTATGCATTTCAACTGCACATTGTAGGGGAAAACAATTTTAAAGGAGGGAAAGCGAAGGGAGGTGCACCCCCCAGAAAATAAATACATTAAATGTTACATTGTATAAGCTTACCTATGTTCATTTGTAAATCTAAATTATATCTGAATGTAAGTGGAAACTGTACAGGTAGTAGAGGGGCTATGGTAGAAAATAGAACCGGAAACTGCATTTTGTGAGAAAATCATGAAACTTGGCATTCATGTAGACAATGTCCTTATAAACGTTTTTAGAAAGGGAGGCATTTCAAAATCCCCCCCAAAGCCCCCTGACGGCCATTTTTGGTCAAAAATCCGAAACTACTTAAATTTTATTTATTTATTTATTTTTTTTTTTTTTTGAAAAACACCCACTCTTTCTTCTTTTGTGAATTCTATTATGCTTACTAAAGCGTAAAAAGCCATCAAAATGTCTCTTAAACTCCTAATTTTTATAATAATTTCAAAAACTTTTATTTTTTAAAACAAAACTTTAGTTAAAGTATTGAACATTTCTGAAGGAGTTGTTTGAGAAATGTTTTTATGTGTGTTTTGAAGCACTATGTTAAAGAAAATCAATTCATTTATAGTAGAACCCAATAATCCGAACCCTAGAAATCTGAAACATTAGAAAATCCGAACATATGTTTTAAAATTTACCGATAAAAACTGATTACAAAACTAAGAATAAAACTAGAAATAAATTATAAACAAAGCTAGTAATTTTTTTAAAATTTGAAACAAACATTTCAATTGTTACTAAAGAATGTATACAATACCTTAATTAGTTAAAACGAAATCAATTTTCAGTTTTGGCAAACCAAAAAAGAAAACTTCAAACACTTCTTTCGCAATTTTTTGGAAGTTAGACTCGCATTTTGCAGTTTTATAAGTTATATTTATACTAGCGGGGGAGGGGGGGGGGGCACGGATATTTTGTTCATAGAACACCAAAATTTATTATTAAGCACTTTAAAACAAATTTAAAGTTTTTTTCTCAGACGATTTGAAGCGTTTGTTCTATGTTTTAAACGATGTAAGAGGAATAAATTAATTACTGAAATAAGAAGTTTGATGCTATGTTAATAAAGATAAAAATATTGTTATTATTAATAAAATTGTTATTCATTGACATATAACTCACTGCTGCAAAAACTACGACTAAAACTACAACAAATCTGAGTAAGTGATATGTACAATGATTATTTCGAAGATAATTTTAAAATGTTTGAATTTACAAGTAATTTACACAGATACATAGCATTTTCTTTTGCTGTATTTACACATCAATGTGCAGAAAATTTCATTTTTTAAGTACCCACAAGTTATTTGAGAGCGGTTGTTTTTTACACTTGCATGACATAAATTCGCTTTAAGCACTTGAAATTGCGGGCAAACTCAAGCAAACAAGAAAGTGCTTCTCATCAATTACTGTAAACCCCAAAATCATAAATTTAAGTTCAGGCTAAATTTTTAGGCATACTGTCCCATTGATATCTGCCTTGATAAGCATTAAATAAGTTGCCAAAGGACTTCAGCTGTAGATGATAAGTTAATCATTGATCTTTGTTTGTTGGTGGAAAAATGTTTTCTAGCTTCAATTACAGACGGAAGTTACATGAAGACGAGTAGCAAAGACTCAATAAGATATTTGAAATTTTTAATCAGGTATACCTTTTTATAAGGTTAGGTACAAAAATGCACCAATCGGGATAGTCTTTCCGTCTTTTCCACATCGTCAATTTTCCTCAACTTGCAACAAAGAGGTCGTGTCACATCCTGAGATTTAGTCGAACCCTCTTTAAGCAACTGCTTTTTGCTGACCGAATTTGTGAGCAAAATCTTGGACTAATATTAGTCGAAAATGTTTTCCAGCTACAAATGCAAGTCATGAAAGACAATTCTGTCTTCTTATCTGCATTCCGGAGGAAACTGATCCAGTTCTCTGGAAGCAAACCATTTTCTCCAAAATGATATATTTCTCCTATTCCTCCTATATGTATTGCATCTGTATCCTGAATAAACTGCAGATGCTGAAACAAAAAAATTTCGGTTCTAGGTCGTTTTATGTGAACGAAGAAAGAACCATCATAGACAATAGCATCACAATGTATCTCTGCACTTATTCTAAAATTAGCATTCATAATTTTCATCTTCAGCATTCTTTCTCAAAACGTTTTCGTCTTCTCTCGAGGATCATCAGTAGGAATACAATTACTTAACCCATTTCAGGCCGAGCATGGAAATTTTATAAAATGTGGTAATCTTTTCTAAAAATTGGGTTTAAAATACATCCATTAAGACACGAAAAAAGTTTCTTGCATAAAAAATAATATTTAATTAAAAAAATAAATGGTGCGTATACGCACCATTGGCAAAATCAATGAACAAATATTTCAGTGGAACAATATTACTCTTAGTCGAATTTGTACATTTTTAAATGAAAAATTTTGAAGCATTTTGGATGTAAATGGACTGTGCGTTTGAGGCACAAATAAATCGTGTGTTTCTTGAGCACTTTACATCGTCTGCGGGCTTTTTCTTGGTGTTCATTTATGGTATATGCGATTCAATCAGTCCGTATTTCTTTTGGTATAGTTGTGGATGATGGACGATCCTTGTTTGGATGTGTTAGTTGTACCATATTTTTACCAAGTAGATTGTCTTTGAAATCAGCATTTAATAAGGCAATCGCTATGCATGACCTAAAGTTTGTAAGTAGCATTTTTGTATTATTAGCAGTTCCATCTAGTTTCCATGAATTCACTATCACACTATCAATAATATTTGTAAAGAAACAAACCACCACCATTTTTTGCTTTGAATTCTGATCTGGTAATTTGCTATAGCCGGTCAACGCCTCCCATATACTTATTGTAGTCCAAAATAAAGTTCGGTTGTGAAATAGAAATTTCCTTTCGTTCACTGCGGCTATACGTTTGGCATTTACAATTGGCAAAACGGTCCAATTATTTGTAACAATCGTTGCTACAGCATTGTCGTTCTATTTGATAGCCAATGTCTTCAAATCCTTGTTGAATGCAAAATCATAGGAACCCCGAGGTTTTTTTTCCATATTTTTGGAGTCATCCAATACACATTCAGCAATGCGATTTTCGCGAGCTGTTCCAGATTTAAAAAAAAAAAACCTTTTCTTTCAAAATTTCGAATAAACAGTAGGAAGAAAAAAGTAATCAAAATATATTTTGTGCATTTCAGGTTTTGGAACAACGTTAAGTAATTTCATAATAACACTTGTTCCTAATGGCATTTTTTGTCGATTACTGCTACTCTCAGCACCTCCATACGGAATGAACTGGAAATGGTATCCATTTGGTGAGCACAAACACCAAAGTTTGAATCCAAACATTACTGACTATCCCTTTATGAACATTTTTGATGAATGCCTTCCAAAATAAGGCACCATCTCTTCGTCAATTGACAAATTTTGAGAAAAGATTGAAAATTGTAGATACTTTTTTTTATATGCAGGAAAAATGGGTGTAATTTAGCAAACTTGTCTATATTATCAAGGCAAAAGTTACCGGATAAATGGATATATTTTTTTTTATCTGATTCGACTCGTTCTTTTCCAAATTATTGGCAGTCCTTAATCTTCATCTAAAGACCAGTACATATCTACTTGAGGGAAGAGAATGGTATCCAGAAAGAATTAGTATGCCTAAAAATCTTTTCAAGTCGGTTGCTGAAAATTGGAAATCATGACTGTTATTGTCATTAGCATATTTTTTTGAAAAAAAAAGACAAATCTATTAGGAAACATGATTTAGACAAATCTATTAGACAAATTTAAATGAAATAACAACAATTTGCAAAAAAAAAAGAAAAGAAAAACGTACGATTCCTTACATAAAAACTAGATTTTCATTTTTTTGCTTATTGTTCATGCATTCGGCCAATGGTGCGTTTACGCAACATTAAATTTGAATAACGATTTATAAGATTTTTTATGACATTATTTTTATTTTATTATTTAATGGTTAATTTTATGACATTTTTATTTTATCTATAGAATTTAAAACTTTAACTCATTATAAGAACGTGTGATTAATCTCAAGAGTGAATTAATTATACAATTTCAAAAAGTCGAATTTGACAGTCGACGTTTCAAGGTAAAAAACAAGTATATTTAGAAATTTTCTCTAAAGAAAGGGCTTGCTCCAAATGAATTACTATTATTTTATAGATGAATTTAAAACCTTTTAAAATAGCATAAAAATTACATTTGTGAAAAATATACGAAACAGCGTTAATTAAAATTTTTTTACTGAAATGGTGCGTATACGCACCTTCGGCCGAAAATGGGTTAATTCATCGAGCAGGAATGTTAACTTGACTTATTTCCCGTTCATAGAGCTCCATTTATTGAAATTGATAGAGGGTGAGGCTGATTTTCATAGAGGAGAAATTCATCCAGGCTTAAATGTACGATATCGCAAATAATGAAAAGCTTTGAAAATGAATCTCCATCGAATAAAAATATTTTCATTAAAAAGACTTACTGGTTTTTCTGTAAAAATGAAAGACTAAAAAGGTTTTTTTTCTTTTCTACCCGTGAATATGAAGTGACTTTTGAGTCACAACTCCTTTCTCTATGAATTTGTTGTAACTTTTTTTTACCGAACTTGTCCAATCTTCATGAGTTGCTCTACATATTCTTCGTCTACTGCTATATTCCTCTCTAATGAGAACAATTCTTTCGATGTTTCAGAAAATAGATTTCCATATTCAGCTATTGCTCTTCAAGGCCTGACTCTTCAAGACCTTTCTTGAAAACAGGCTTTGGAAACTTAACATTTCTTCATTCCATATATACAGCGTTTCTTGAAATGAGCCGAGGTAACTTTTTCAAATTGTGTAAAAAATCGATAACTTCAAGACCAACCAACATCCATCTTCTTAACGCAGTTGGATCTGTGATAGACCAATTATACCCCCGTCTCCTTTCACCACCGCATTGTTTTTGCTTTTGCATGTAAGCATGGTCCAATCCAATTACAGAAAACGCGTTTATTGTCTTTTTTTACAACAAGCATTCCTTCTTCGAAGGCTTTGTGTACGTCTGGAAGGTTTGTGGGTTAAAGAAGATCTTTCATGAAAATTGGTAACCATCGAGCATACTTACTAAAAAATATATGTACATCGTTTAGAATAGCAATAAAATGGGGAAAAAAAACACAGAATAAACTCCTTCAAGGGTTCGTTAAAAATAGTAAAGTTGGTTGAAAGCTATGATCTAATAAACATTAACATTAAAAGCCCCAGCTTTAATACGGTGCTTCAAAATTTGAACATTGGGATGGTGCTTTCTTTCTCGGATTTTTAAGTTATAAAAACTTCTCTGTTAAAGGTGTCTTAATTGCATTGATGTGAATCTTTTTGTAAGAAGTAGTTAGACATTTTGTAATACACTTTAGGTACTTTTTTCCCCATAAAATGAGTAAAAGCTTACTAGTGATCAATCGGGTAACGGAGAATTAACAACAGCAACAATAGTAATGATAGAAATCAGAAGACATTTTTAATTCAAACTTTAAATTTCTTTCTACTAAAATTATGTTGTCTTGACATTAATTTCACCCATTTTCCTTCAAATCCGTTTCTCTTATAACCTTTGGAAATAGTTTCGATTATGCCTGCTCAATCATAAAAAACGAGGTGCATCATAGCCGGATAATTGGACAGTTCGGGCAATTAGAATTCGGATAACTGGAACCTTACTTTGATATAACCCTAATTAAATTTAGAAACCAGTAATTATGTAATGAAGGGGGAAAATTCACGTCAGAGAAATTACAAAATAAAAATATCGATTTTTTTAAAAATAACCATTTTTTGTGAAGTTATTTCGGAAATTAGACAATTAATGGAGCTTTAAACTGTAAAAAATATAATCAACATCTAATGAGTAATACAAGCAATAATTTAAAAAATTATAATAATTAAAAAAAAAAATCACCATTTTTGGTTTTGGACCAAAAATGGCCGCCAGGGGGGGGGGGGCGGTTGGGGGGGATTTTGGAATGCTTTCCCTTCCTAAAATATTTGTATATACAATGTCGACAAGCATACCAAGTTTTAAAATTTTATCACAAAATGCAGTTTCTTCCCCCGTAGCCCCCTGACTAAGGAAGGTTGCTTTCTTTGCATTGAATCTTTGTTGGTAAAGAAAACACATTTACAGAGTTCCTTTAGCGTCTTAGGAAAATAAAAACGAAAAAAACTGAATATAATGGGAGAGGGCGGGGGATGTCATGCTTGGATTCAGGGAGGCCATTTTACATAAGAATCGAAAAGAAGCTTTTTTTTTTTTTTTTTTTTGACCGTGCAGTGTTATTTTTAGTGAGGATTTCAAAGGCTAAATGAAATCTGTCAATGTGTTTTCTTTACTGAAAGAGTTTACACGTAGCAAAAGCAACCTGTCACTACTTGTCTCTCTATACCAGCGTTTCTTAATTTCTTCGATCAGTGGAACCTTTTAAATGTTCACTTTTTTTCGTGGAACCCTTAGTTTTTTCTTCATATTTTGCAGAGGTGTAGGCTGCTTGAGAGGGATCCCATGTTCTTATCTCAAAGAGACTATCACATTTGTCGTTAAATTGATAATTAAATAAACTTCATTATACACCATGGTAGTTATTGCTAACTGCTAACTATTATTTATTATAATAAAACACCAAAGCACTCCTATTTGCATAGGTTTCTGGTGCCCCAAAAAAAGGGGGGGGGGTCAGGTTTGGTGGGTGACACAACTTTAAAGCTAATTTTTTTTCTTCAAAAATTGAACAATTGAATTTCACGTCATTATTAATGAATTGACCTTCCAAAAATTTGATAAATGGACTCAAAAAGCGAGATCTGATGGCCACAGAAAAAATTCCCTCTTACAAAATCAATATTCTATTTTAATATTTACTAAATAATAACATGAAAAACGCATAAAACAAGCACTTATTAAGTCAGTTCTTTCTTTAAACACGTGAATAGATCATTACTATAATTTTTTATTCAACCATTAGTTTTGAACTAGTGTAGGGGAAAAGTCCCTTTACGGTTGAAAATGAGAGGGCAATTGACCCCCTTACTCCCTCGTCCGAACCGCCTGTGCCTATTTGTGATTCTGAGTATTTTTTAAAAAAGATAAATAACCTCAGAATTTATGCACCAGTTATATGATTAAAATATTTTCTTAGTTAGGAAAAGAAATACTGATGCGTTTTACCTACAATAGTGTTAATAATCCACTCAAATTTACAAAAAAAAAAGTTTTAAAACTTGAAAACTAAAATGTCTCTTTTTTACAACAATTTCTTACAACAATTCTAAATCAGAGACTTTGATGTCACTATGTTATGTGGACTTAAATTGGTCCTCACTCGTTAAATGTTAAAATTGTGCTTTCAACTGCTGTTATAGATACTAGGAGAGTGGCTAGATTAATAGAATATTTGAAATTTTCGTCAAAATTGTAATTTTAGGCAATATTAGGTAAGGATGCAAGAAAGGGAATTTAGGGTAAACTTCCATAAGTTTTTCAACATTGAAGTCGATTTTTAACAATTTTTGGTGATATTATGGGCTCAATAGCTTCTTCTGGAATTTTTTCGAAATTGAAGTGTTTAAAAGTGAGAAAGAGGTGCTTTATGACTGATCTTGGGAAATTTTCGAAGTTGAATCTTAAAGGCACGATTTCAGGCGAGAAATAAAAATATTTCTATTAGAGACGTACCGTGTAGCACTTTGGCCGAGTACTCGGTCTTTCATTACTCGGCCGAGTTACCGAGTACTCGGCCTTTCATTACTCGACCGAGTTACCAAATACCAATTATGTTTTAAGAACCACCACCGTGATGAATTTTGTGATGACCATATGATGAATTTTGATGTGATGAATTTTGAACTTATTGGAATAGTAGTATAGACCTCCTTGTCCATATAATAGTTTTTAAAACTAAATTCCTGCTGAAATTCAACTACACATTATTTAAAAAAAATTGTTTGTGTCAAAAATTTTACAAAAAAATTATTTTTAAAATTAAAAATAAATAAAAGGTATGATTAATCAAGTTGGAATTAAACAAATTATACCAATCTATTATAGTTCTTGTCCGCCAAACAAATAATTTTTAAAAGCAAATAAAAAAATGCTATGTTATTATTATTTTATGTCTTTATTATTTTCGTGGTTCATTCATGTATTTAGTTTATTCAATCATATAATTTCAAAACTGTAGCTTTTGGTTCAGATGATTACCTTGGTAGTGAAGTTTGTTTTAAAATGTGAAATTTGAGAAACTGGTGTTTTGGGAACTAATGTCTGACATAACATGTGTGTTTCGATGTGTATATTCGATTCGTATTATTGTTCGTTTACTTTTTTCAGTGATGGTAACTGTTTCATTTTTAGGAAATCCGTAGACTTTTTCCGCACCACTGAAAGGAAAACATTATCTAACTCTTAATTCTTCTTATAATCTAATTAGAAAATGAAATAGTTCCCCACCATTGAGAAGAGATAAAATGGAGACTGTGAGGACTTGTATTCGTGAAGCAAAGACCCCAAGTCACGTGATAGATTTTAATGCACAGCACTGGAAGCTATCCGGTTCATTTCGCTAGTTTCACGCAAAACGTGTCAACCCTTTGTCGTTGTTGAGTCACGTGACTTGAGCTCTTTGCCCAATCTTTTGCTATTGCTAATTCCTGATCTAAGGTCCCCACGACGCTCAAGTAAGTCCTAATTTAGCATCATGGCCTCGCCAAGTAAGTCTCCGAGTAAAAAAGTATCAGTTTATAAATTGTAAAAGTTTTTCATTGTTTCATGCTCCTACTATTTTAACCTACGAACTAATATTAAAATAAAAATAAAGCCCGACACTGGTAGTTGTTCCTGTCATGAAGAGGATTTTCGCTGGCAAGAACACACATAAAATTTAAATACATTTTCAAAGATTCTAGATATCACAGGAAAACACGAAAAAGGAAAGATAATCACAACTACTTAGCTTCCTAGGCGCAAAATCAGAATCAAGAGTTAAAATGGAAAATCATTTTTAGAGTAATTCTCATGTACTAAAATCAATTAGAAGTATTCTACTTGTAATTAAACAGAAAATAACAAGATTTGAAATCATGGAGCTTTCTCCGATCATCTGCCAACAATGAAAAAGCTACAAATCTCTGGAAAGGCTTGAAATTTTATTCAAAATTGCTAAAAGAAAATTTAATGACAGTTCTTTATAACTTGGAATTTCAAAAAAATTTCATACGAAAGGATTAATACATCGATTATTTTAGAAAGGACATAAATCAAACGAATGATATTTCTGCAGATTCAATAAAAAGTGATGAATTCATTCAAAAAAAAAAAAAAAAAACAATTCTAACAAGATTTTTTATGACTAATCTAGCCTAAGTAGGATCATTACTTCACTTTGAATTACGGTTTATTTTGTCCCTAAAATTTAACATATATTTTTTTAAAGTTTGGACTTATGGCTTAATGCAATCAATAACTAGAAAGTATAGTTTAGAGTGATGAAAATATAAATGAAGTGAGACAGATTTTATTTTAAACTATTTAACCACAAAAATTTAATGACATAGTTGAATTTTGCAAAAAATGGGACGTATGCTCTTTCTGAAATAATGGGCTCCCTTATGGGGGGGGGGGGGAATGCACGCTATAATCATATTTAATGCTTCTGGGGACTCTGATAATTAGAGTTGTGTGTGGTCAACTACCACTTCTCAAATAGGGGTTAGAATTTCGTACTCATTAAAATTATAGTGAAAAATGTAATCGGTGATGGTGCCAAGGCTTGGTGCGCACTACAACTGCCTTCTCTGAAAACCGAACAGTTGGTTGGAGTGCTTTAGAGGTACCTTCAGCTAAGGCCCCTATAGTAGAGAAGCCGACGCATCCGCCATTTTGGAGCAAACTTGATCCAGTGCTTCGTAGCGGTAGCATTGCTGCTGATGTTTACATTTCTTTATCATGTATTAAATTGAGTCAAATGGGTAGTTGTTCGGCTGTTAATTATGCAAACAGCTCTAAAAAAAGTATTTCAGCTCTTCAGATTTCCAGCAGATGCAGAAAGAAAAAAAGAAATTGATAATTAATAGCCCGTGAAGTGACTGGCAACCTGGAAATGATGCCAACGTTTTCTAAAATTTCGCCAATGTTCACCTTCGCTTTCTGACTCTCCCGTTCCCTGTTTGGTGAATGATTGCCAATGAAGGTAGCTTTCCCTGTTGTACGCTTGCTCCAAAATGGCGGATGCGTCGGCCGCTTCAGTTATAGGGATTCTACCTTCAGCACCATGCATCAAAAATCTTTCAGGCACAGGATGCTAACCATACTCGCATGGCTCGCCAATATCTGGCAGAGGTAGCAATAATATTTTTTTTCCTTTCACCGCCAATAATGGGGTCGTTTCCAAAATTTTGAAAGTATTTTTTCTGAAGGAGCATGCTTAAAAACATAGAATCTGACCATTCTTTAAATAATTAGAGTTTATTTTTTTTAACTACTTAAATCAGTGCGTTTTCATTGTTTATACTTCTGTCGTGTGACATCACAAATGATGAAATGCCATTCAATGTTACCATTCACAGAACAAAATATTTAATTCGCATCTTTACTCACGTGTATTGGCAACGATAGGGTTGATAGCAAGCGTAGAGGGCGATTTTAATTCGCTGCTTGATTATCATAACGTGGAAACGTAGTAGAAAGTTGCGCCAAATTGCATCATTTGTGACGTCATAAAGACCACGCCTTGTTTGAAAAGTCGGACATTTGAAAAAATTAATTAAAAAAAAACTGTTGGGAAAATAAAAGTATTTTCTGGGTATATGTATTTTTTTTTTGCTCAGTCTATACATTTCAGTGACTAAAAGTAGTACTTTTTACTGAAGGATACCAGCCCATTAAATCTTGTTTTAATGGAACAAGTGAGGTCTGTTCGACATTTGCATCGTTTTCGGTAATGTATTAAAATTTGTGTTTATACCGTGTCTGCTGGATTCCATCATAGTCCTAATTTCGTACCAGTACCATAGTCTGCTTTGTTTCTTCTAAAGCCGTTTTGAAAATTGTTCTATATATTTATACAGTTGCAACCCCCTGAGGTTAAGCAGTAATAGAAGTTGAATTTCAGTGGAAATTTGTGTTACTCTTACGGAGTCTTCATCCGAGTAGCATTCCTTCTAAACATTTTCTACAATAGAGGGCTTTCAATGAAAAACGCCGAGAGAAACGAGCAGTTCTAGTGATGTCTAAAATCTGACTAGCGTACACCAATGGGGAAGTATGAGCTGAGTTTTATACTGTTGCTGTTTGATAGAACAGTTATCTGGCTTTAAATAAAATATGTTTAAATAACTTTTGTCAAACTTTAGGATTTTAGCTTTTGTCCGGTTTTATTGGCTAAATACACGTGTTCAAAAGAGAATTTTTCAGTGCTGTTTTTTTAACCCTTATGTTTTTTAATTTTTTTCATTTTTATACTGTTGATAGTATTTCGGAATTTTTCTTTGTTCTGAATGTTATTTGTTTTCCTTATTTTTCCTATCCAGATATTTTTGAAGCAATGATTGACGTTATTGGAATACTTACCTTTATTCTATCAAGAGTTAATAGAGATCGACTGCCTTATTCCAATGATAACTTTCAGGTAAGTTTTTTCTTCTTCTAGAGGAGAGTTTCGGGAACTATTGTCCCCATTCTGAGGGAATTTTTCAGGAACTTGTCTTTATTGTAACAAAACTTTTAAACGGAGCCGTTGATTTTATTTATGTATCATTATTCTCAATCTGTGGTTTTTAGGAACTGTTGTTTTCATGCTAATTAGGGTTTTTCCCTCAGACTAATCTGTTTATTAATGTCACTGTTATGTCACTGTCGCCTGATGAATTGAGGCTGCAATCGCTCTCTTTATCCGTTGATGAGAGTTCCCAGTTTTTTCTTGCGCTTCCCTGATTAGAGTTCTACTTCAAGTTTTTCTTTTCGTTTCCGAACCCCTCAGACGGAATTTTTCAAGTTTCATGCTGAGTCAAAGTATGTCGTACTTTTTAGGTTTAAATGATGTTTTGTAATCACGAATCGCTAACGGAAATGAGAAGTAAAACTATACTATTTCATAAATTATTAAAGAGTAATCATAAATAATTAATAAAAAAACTCTTAGTAGACGTTGGACTGTCTTTGGGTGTAAAGGTTAGGTTATAAAGCAGAGGTGCCCAACTCTAGGAAGGGGTCATGGCGCAGACTGTGCCCTTGAAATTTTTAGGGGTTTTTTTGAGGGGTGTTTTCTTTTTTTGAGGGAGGGCTCTTGAACGTGGGGGGGGGGGGTCGTTGCGATAATTAGGGAGTTGCGATCTTATGGTGGACATCCCTCTATAAAGACATGTTAGTACAAGGAAAACTAAACCTTTAGTTTTGCTTTTTGAGAAGAGCTATCGAACTTCTTGGTGTACATCACTGCATGCTAGAGGCTACTCTCAAGCAGATTTCTTTGAAATTAGTTCAAACAATACTTTCTAAAGGTTGTCAGAGAATAATGTATCTATTTTTTCAATTTCTTGCATGGCCAAAGTAGTACGCATTTACGGTACTCTAAAAATACAGTTGAGTTTTTGAATTTTATTACAACGCACATTATTTTTTCATTGAAAAATATAACTTAATGTTCACGAATATTAAATGACAATATTAACTACTATTATACTTCACACATGAAGATTTCTACATTTTTCTTCACAAAATAAGTGACTGAATGAATAACAGCGAAAACAAGGTAAAGTGGGGGAAAAATTAAAAAAAAAATCATGAATTCAAATATTTATATGAAGAAATGTAATAAATCGTAAAAAAGTGTTATTCCTTTTTTCTCATTGAAAATTACTTCGTTACAACTCATGGGACACGTCCTTAGCACCCCAGCTTGAAATTTAAACTTCTCATTTTCCCACAAAAACAAAAGAAAAACTCATGTCATTGGGGGTGGCATCTAGAAGTGTGCTTCTATCAAAAACCTAGTGCTTGAGTATTTATATACATGGTTTTACATAACACCCTGTTTCGTTATGTATAGAAAAATTAATGATGATAAAGTATTAAAACGGGACGGGATCAGCGACTCATACCTTTACAAAATGCAAAATGTTTCTTACCCTCAGTGGTATGCTTAGTGGGCTTACCATACGTCCGATTAAGCCAGACTGTTCTGGGTTTGTTGTCCTCTACTGGGTTATGTCCGCATTTGCTAAGATGTCCGGGGAGCTTATAAACAACCTTTACTCAGTTAGAGACCTTATAATAGTATTGGGACTCCTGATAGGCCAGCCGACGCAAATGTATCAGTCATGTTTTTTTCTCCATTCAATGTAATGAACGAAATTCGTTCCTCGGAAGGTATAAATTTACGTTTGAATGTTTTAAATCCTCGCCCACTCTTTTCATAACGTTTAGAAGACATTTTTTCTGTTTCGAAATGAAAAAAAATAATTAAAGCGTGAAAAACAAGCTATATACAGAAGACGGATGATGTTTTCACATGGTAGCCAATCAGTAGTTTCCGAATTTTTACATGGTCTCTAGCAGAGTAAAGATTGTTTACATGCGTCCGGGGATTTAGTACTTTTACGAGTATATTTTTCAAGTGGACAACTTGTGACGGTTCATGTCTTCCATCATAATGAAAAGTTCAATATGTGTTAGTAGTAGTAGTTGTATGATTTAAAAAATGTGTAGTTTCTTTTTTATTAAATCTTATTTGTTTGTACGTGAGTAGAGGTTAAAGTTTAATTTTGTGAAAATATGGGGTTGGCCTTGTGATCATTTTGCTTCAAAAGAAATGAGTGACCCATGGCAATTTTTTTAAAACACAGATATTACGTAATACTAGATATATGTTAGCATAAATACCTTCATGGGTCACTAATGGGTTTAAAGGGAAAGATGATTTAAAAATGCTGTTTTAAATTGAATTGTTTAAGGTAGAATGTCTTCTATAGACATGAGTAGCACATGGAAATAACTATAATAACTATAATAATAACTACACAACATAATATAGTACACAGAAAAACATGAACTGCATGGGTAACTCTTTTCTTATGTAGTTAAACAGTCTCAAAGTTGATGAATTTAAAAAAGCTCATATTTGAAGATTAATTACTATCTGTAAGCCACAAGTCAAAAACTTTGAGACACAGCTATAGTTACACTCCATATCGTGCAGTTTCAGGACAAGTTAGAAAACTATGGCACCTAATCAAACTTTTAAATAAGCTGTCTCACAGTTGATAACTTTAAGAAAAGGTCAGAGTTAAAGATCAATTAATTAATAAGCCATAAATCAGTAACTTTGACTAACACCTTGTAACTATACCCCATGTTATTTAGTATTAAATTCTGGTTGAAAATACATGGGATAAATTTCCTTAATTGAAAGGTCTCAAGGTTAATAATTAAAAAAAAGTTCAAGTTTTAAATATAAATACTCCATAAGCCATGAATCAGTAACTTTAAGTAACAGTTATAATTATTTTTACCACATGCAGTGTATTTTTAGATTTAGGTTAGAAACCCATGAGATCGAGTCAACTTGCGCAGTTAAATTGTCCCAAACTTGGAATTTTTGAAATAAATAGTAGGGAAATAAAAAAGACGGTTGATAATAGTTTCTTTTAGAGTAGTAAACTATTTCGGTCAAAAATAAAATTCTAGTGATTTTAAGCTTATTTTCCCCAGGAATAAAATAAAAATGAAGTGGAGTTAATTGTCTGAGTGCATTATGAATTAGGAGAGCTGCTAAATATCTTCACATCCATGTGCTCGCATATTTTAGTATTGTAATTTGTAACCTCAAAGCACAAGTCTATGAGGTTTTGCGAAATTGTGCTTTTTCGTAACGTAATTTTAGAGCTTCAGTATATTTATTTATTTATTAAGTTTATTACTTAATACACTGTATGTGCAAATTTCTGCTGTAATTATTTGCACAGTCCTTACCCCAATTACAATCCTCTTTCAAAAATGTAGCATTGATCTCTGATTGTTATAAAGTCAAAAGTATCAATCTCATGGTGATAAAAATAAACCCATATTTAAAACATTTTGCAAGTATGTAAGTTGGGTACAAAGCTTCATTTATCTCTTAGAGGATTAGAATTGCATCTGTGTCTCCAAGTTTTTGAATTGCGGCTTACGGAATAATTGATCTCGAAACTTAATCTTTTATATAAAAACTAGCTGCGACACCCGGCTTTGCACGGTCCACGCAGTGGCCTAGCTAGGGAGGAGCGGAAGGGGCGGTCCGCCCTGGGCGGCACTTTTTTTTTGGGGGGGGGGGCAGCAATTTCACACTTTTGATGTGAAAACATTTTAAGCGTTTTCCCAATAAGGAAATCATGCTTTTGATCTATTACTGGAGGCAAAAAAGAGAGAAGTCTTCGAATTGTAAGGTTTTAGTACAACTATGATAATAAAATTACTGTAGTACAAAACGTGTGTTTTTCTTCAGGACTTCTTAGCACTATTGTTTGTTTTTTCTCTTCCTTCATCTGAAGCTACAGACTAAGGGAGGTGGTAGTTTAAAGTCAAGAGACCATGTTTTTTTTCCCTTTTTGCTGTTAACTATTGCGGAGGAAACAATAAATTTCATAACCTTTCGTAATATGATGAAGCTACCACTTGATTTTAAGTAAGTTCCAAAGAAACCACCGTATTAAAAAAAAAAAAACCTTTTTTCAAAGGAAAATGACAAGAGTAAAAGGAGAGAGGTCTCAAATGGTGGGCGATTTCTTGTTCATTTTCAAGATAGCATTATCTTTAAACAATTGCTTTGATTGGTCATTGACTACAAAATTTTCACTATGAGAGAATTTATTTTTGTTTTATAAAGAAAAGTATTCACAACTCGAATAATAATTGCTTGTACTACTGCATTATATCAACTAATTCCTTTATACAATGAGTTTCACATTTAGTCATTCATTTTAAGGAAAGGTTTTTATTAGTAAAATTGTCTCTAGGCAAAGCCTTTCACATTTCGACCTCTATTAGTGAAATAGAGAATAATCTAAATTCGGTTTTGAAACATTTTCAAGGAATAACGCCCACCCTATCCCTTCACATCTCATCTTTTAGCCTAATATTGATTATTGAGTTTTTATAACTTCAATACCAACAAATTCCTGAGGGCGGCGAAGCCCTGATCTCTCCTGTATAATGGTTAAAGATAGTCTAAAGTGTGTATTTAGGACATCAACTCCGGACTTTAAATTCCCCATCTCATCTAATGTCTCCAAAAATAGCTTAAAGTTGGATTTTTGAAACTTAAACTTCAAAAAAATTCTAAGGTAGGGACCCCAGCTGTGCACGAAATCACCTAGCGTCATCACTGTTGGATCCAAATTTCGTTTATAAAAATCTCTGAGGGAAGACCGGAAACCTTTTTTTCTCAGTAGTGAAGAGCTTAAAATGGGCAACAGTTTCGAAAAAGATTTCGGGTGGGAAACCTCCCTCCAAACTTTCTCTCATAACGTTGTCCGTCAAACAACGGTTGAAGTCGCGTTTTTAGGACGTCGTTTTCAAAACGTTTCAAGGGGAGACGAAATAAAAATCTTACTTCCCAACAATTTTGGAAACATTTAGAAACTTATGCCGTCAAAGATAGCCTACAATTGCGTTTTTGAAACTTCGGCATCGAAAAATTTCCAGAGAACTCCTGAGCGTTTCCTATTCTCTTTAACGTCATCAAAGGTAGACTAAAATTGATTTTAATTTTAAGAAAAAAAAATGGAGGGAGATCCAAGCGTTACTTTTATTTTATAAAAGCGTTACTAAAAATTGCTTAAAATTCCGAATTTTGACTGAACTTTTGGAATGTTTCGATGGGGCTCTGGATTACTTTTTTTTCTTCTGTAAGAAGAACGAGAAGGAAAAAAAAGTTTTTTTTCTTGTTTATTACAGTATTATTAAAATACTTTAAAGTCTTTAATGTGTCAACTATTTCCCATCAAAAAGGGCGGCAAATTGAGGAACCGCCCCGGGCGGCAGAAAGTGTTGCTACGCCACTGGGTCCACGTCGAAAATAAAAGTTATGTCAAGTGACGCAAGTTCAACACTCAGGCTTGAACCAAAAAAAAAAAAAGTCAGTGAAATTTTGCGTCAGATTGCGGAAAACCCCCAAAGTAAACATTTTAAATCCCCTGATTACAGGAAAAGCCTCAAAACAAAAACAAGAATTTTACCTGTTCATATTCGAGAAATAAAAAATAGCAACAGATCTTCATCTCAATGATTTCCTTCACGCTATACATTTTAGTAAAAGGTTGTAGCGGAAATTTGAGATCAAGCACTGAATAATTTGAATGGAGGAAAGCCTCTTCGAAAAATAGGGATTTTATGTCGAAATCCAAGCTTCATAATTAATATTTTTTAATTGATGTCTCCGCTAATTATTATCAGAGGATTATGTTAAATAGATAAAAATGAAGACGGGAAGGTTACGAATCCATCGATACCTTGTTTGATGGTCAGTTCACTGTCGTTCGGGAGAAAAAGCTTGGACATATATAGATACGCTCAGTTTTTAATTACATAAGAGATGAGAAAATTTGAGGCCTTTTAATTAAGCATGATTATTAAAGACGGATTATAATTACAGTTTTTCAAAGTTACTGACTCATGGCTTATAGAGTTATTGATCTTTTTTTTTTTTGCATTATTAACTTTGAGACTGTTAAATTAAAAATGTTGAAGTTCCATGGATTTCCACCCTGGATCCAAAACTGCACTATATGTAGTATATCTGTAGTTGTGTCTCAAAGTTATCAACTTGTTGCGAATAGAGTAATTGACCTTGAAACTTTACCTTTATCAATTACAAAATCATCAACTTCGAGGCCGTCAATACAATGTTTTCAAATCACCTTTAAATTCATGAGTGACCCACCAAATTATTTTTATTCACATGTACCTAGTATTAATAAATAGTCATTAAAAAAAAAGTCAATCGTTGATTTAGAAGCAAAACGATCGTAAAGACAGCACCATATACTCATGACATTAAACACTCGATTTTCTACTCAAGGACAAACTTATCGGATTTCTTATATCTGAAGAGTGGAATGGTTAAGAAGAATGAAACTCCACTTATTCTTATCATAGTAGAAGAATGAGCAAATTAAGAAATTTTCTGAACATTACAGTTAATAAAAAAAATGTTACGAAATTTGCATTGAAATATTATTTTTCATTTTTGACAGTAAATTTGTACCTTGAAAAAAGCGGAAAACTTTCACTTTAAAAATGCATGGGGCAAATTGAAAAATAAAATATTTTTCTCATGATTTTTTTTTTTTTTTTTTTTTTTTGATCATTGAAAATGTGTTTGTCAAATGAATAAGTAAATTAACCAAGTATCGAATACATGATTCTCTAACTGAATAGTGGAAGAGTAACCGAAAAAATAAATTTCATTAATAAGTTAATGTATGTAAAAAAATGATTGAATGAAATAGTGAATTAATATGAAAATCGGTGAATTAATGGATAAATAAGTGAATTAGCAACTGAAGGAATGTAAGTGAATAAATGAGTAGAACACATAAGCAATTTTATTAATGAATGAATGAGCAAAAAGAAATTAACTTTTAGCTTTGCCTCATCCATTTTGCTCTGCGTACAGTTTACAGTTTGCATTGCATTTCAGAACCAAAATATGGCTAATATTTATCAAATAAGTACTGTGCTGAACCTCAGTACATCCCAATTACTATTTAAAACGTTATACTGCAAAAACTACATCATTTTATAATAACGAAACTTTTTGTTAAATCACAAAATATCACAATACAAGGGGTCTCCCCCCCTTCTGTTTTCGCTCGCCAAGCCCCATTCGCCTCCTGCGTTGGCTCAGTGCCGCCTGCGGGGGGTACAATTGGTGATTTTAATCCTTTTTACCCCTGGATATCTCCACCGTCCAGGAATGTCAGGGCATCCCTGGATGTCCTCAAGCTATTCTCAAGACTAGATGTCCGACTACTTAAAGTTTAAAGGGGTGAAGCAAGGCGGAATGGTCACCCCTGGATGTACCGTATCCAACGGTACCAGTATTGGCCTTTGCGAAGAAGATAGGGATACACACACACACATGCGCACAGAAATTAATACCTTCGATGGGTAGAAAATTATGAAAAGGACTTGAAATTATGCAAGTATTCATATTGTAGTTATGCAAGAATTATGTACTTTGATCAGGGCCGAATTCAGCTCCATGCCGCCCCTGGGCAAACTTAAAATATGCCACCCCTCCCCCCTAAAAGAAGCAAAATTTCCTTGACTGAAAAACACGCAAGAAAGTGTTACCGAAATTTATACTCCCAGGCTTGTTGTTTAATATCTTTTAGCTGAATCTTAGAATAGCAGTGAATTTTAATGTCTTTTATGTCAACAATTTTATCAGTTTTCATCGTTATTTAAATAAGCACCTTTATCTGTTTTTTTTTTCATCAACAAATCAACGATTTGAATGATTTCCTCAGTTATTACGTTCACTCACTTGTATTCTTACCACTCCTCATTGTTCGATAGCATTTCATTGGTAAATTGTATCTGGATTACATTGCATAGAGTTCAAAGTTACCGCTTTTGAAAACTGCCCATTTGAAAAAAAAAATATACAATCAAACCTCCTAAAAGCGGACAAAGTCAGGACCAAAGTTTTGTCCATTAATGAGGAGTGTCCGCTATTGGGGAGTCTGAATTTACAATAACATTTTAATTTTGTATTTAAAACCTACACCTTCAGTGTATAATTGTAAATGAGTAGTGCGAATATAACTGAATTTACTGAATAAGTAAATAATCCGCTGAATCTTTCGGGAAAATAAAATGGAAAAGCATTTGCGTAAATTATTTCCCCTAGCTGAACAAAAGCAGTCAATCAATGTCGTTGATATTCAGCAACTTTTTGTTTTAAATGGTAGCACAATGTAGCCCAATCAGCTGCGTTTAACTTTATTTGGCAATACTGTGCCGATTCCTATTCAGCGTCTGGAGGGAAAGCGCAAGGCGTCGACACGCGTCTTCAAAAATCTAGTAGTAGGGGAGGGGGGATACCGTTAAGTTGCGCGAGAGTATTTTTTTTAATGAATTTCTCTCCCATGCAAAATGATAAAGCAAGGTACTGTGTAAAAAGAGATTTTTTTTCTTCCGTTTTTTGTTGGAATTTCTTGTTTGAAATGGAAACAAAACTTTCATAAGCTTCGACTTAAAAGGTTCCTGTTTTCGGAGAAAAAAGGGTGTTAATTCTGTTATCGGTACTGGTTAGTCCCAGAACATCGTAAAGGAGTAGAAAAAATGCTTGTCACAAAAGCAGTGCTGAGCAAAATCTTACGAGACACAGAAAAATAAAACGAAACTTGACTGACTGATTTACTGTCCGCTAACGGGAGTGTCCGCTAACGAGGAGTGAAATACATTATACGCCTATCTCGAGGGTCTGGAGATTCAGAAACTGTCCGCTAACGGGGAATATCCGCTATCTGGGAGTGTTCGTTAAGGAAGGTTTGACTGTATTATGTTTACTAACTTTTTGAAGACTCTTTTTCGTTCTTCAGTTTTTAATATCGCATGTTTCCTGTATATAAAATCTCTCAGAATTTTTCGCGTAGATATTAATATTGTAAAAAAGAAAATAAACGTCAATCAATCAACAAACCAGTACATTACTGAATAAACTTGATTGCTGCACTAAAAATCATAGTCAAACTACTATCTTTTTGCGACTTTTGGCCAAACGCAATGATACTTTCCGAAATCGACACCCACTTTTAGTCTTCACTTACTATTTTACGCTGAGCTATTACCATGATTGCAAAATGATTTTCATAAGATGCGTGAAAGTAATCATTATTAAATTACGAGAAAAAACGACCTCTGTGGACAATGAAAGAGTGCTAAGACTTTACTAACAAAAAAGAAAAAAAAAACTTTAAAAAATGTGTGCTTAAAGCAAAATTTGCCGCCTCTGAAAATGTTGCCGCCATAGGCAGCTGCCTACTCTGCCTATTGGAAAAATGGGAGCTGACCTTGATCTTCAAAAAAAAATTTGTTTAACTGGAACAGACTGCATGTGCTTGTTAAAATTTTGATAGATAGGTTTCTACAAACAGAGAATGTTTTACCATTTTACTTTTCTCCAGATTCCTCTATTACTAACACATCCTGAATTTTTGCAAAAATTGCGGACATCGACTATCAGATCCCCATTTAGTTTGTCCAGCTTTAAAAAAAAAAAAAAAAACTCTTTAGAGCGTCATTGATCCTGTTTTTAAAAATTAGGAACCATGAATTGAATAAAAACTGCCTAGCCTGATTAACATGAGAAGTTTTTAATAAAAGCATAGAAGTTTACAAATATTAATGACCAGTTCAATAAAAGTACATTGTTCAATCGGATGATTCAATACCAAAAGCTAAATTGTGGTTCAAGTTTGGGTCAAGTACTGTAGTACAAGATACAATTGAAGTGAAGTTGAGGCTAATAATTACCTCTTTTATGTAGTTTTCACTAGAGAAGAATTTTAATACTTTTAAGTGAAATAATTTAATAATACCAGTACCAGTAAAAAAAGACTGAGCTTTAAAAAACCGAAATTCAACTGTAGCTTGTTCATCATAAAAATGTGCGTGTTTTTACCCAAAGAGTATAATTTAACACGCTTTTATTAGCTTCACCTGTATGTATGTATGTATCTTGTAACGGAATCTTGCAGCTCAAATTTCGCCCACTTCCTGCAATCGGATTCTTTTGAAATTTGGCACGCGACCTCTGACCTGATGACAATGCAATATTCTATAATCAAATTAATTAACTCTTTTAATTGTTAGTTTCCTCCAATTTTAATCAATATTTTGGCATAAATCCAACAATGTGAAAAAGGAAAAATTTAAATACATTAAAAAATGCTCGCAAAAATTATTTAAAAATATCTACAAAAACCTTTAATTTTTCTGCATCAGACAAAATTTTTTCCAATGTTCCAAGGTAATTAGAACATGAAATATAATTGTTTTTAACTAATTTCATGCCAAAATTTAGGTGAACCTTCAATTGAAAATTCATTGTTGATCAGACCATTGTTGAACAAAACTTTTATTCAAATGCATCTCAAATTTTCAAAGTAATGTAAATATAATTTCCGGGCACATACATCGATGACTGAGATGGATTAGCTGGATTAAACAATTACTCCACAGGCAATTTATCAGCGAAGTTGAATGTTTTTAGAGCTCGGCAATTACACTTTAAGGGGTACAATTGCTCTTTTTGGAGTTCGAGAGACCACATTTCGAATGCCCCCCTCCCCCTCCAGAGACCTTTAGTCAATTTTTGGGCAAATTTCATGAATATAAAAAATTTTGAACAATGTTGAAATGAATATTTTTTCGTAAAACAAATTAAACTAAAAAGAAAATAAAGTAATAGTTTAAAAATCTATAAAAACACGCTTTCGTAGCAAAATGAACTAAAAAGTGAAAAATAATCTTTGGATGATAGTAGTTGACCAATCACTTAATTTTAATGTATACAAAAAAGCGTGGGGGAGGGGCTTCTTATCAATTGTCTTGAACTTCTTCCATTTGTTGTCCAGGCAAAAATGTAAATAGACAGCACCCCACGCTTTTTCGTATTACATTAAAATTAAGTGATTGGTCAACTACTATCATCCAAAGATTACTTTTCACTTTTTAGTTGATTTTGCTACGAAAGCGTGTTTTTTTTTTAGTTTTTTAAACTATTATTTGATTTTTGAAGTAATTTGCATTGATTTCAAATTTAAATGTAACATAAATGATTATTAATTGACTAGAAAAATGCCCATTAATGTATGCCGGGTGAAAATTGCTTCTACTTTGAACGAAGCCATTGCCTGTTTGATATTTTGATAATTGAAATTTTAACCCTAACTCCAGTGGACCGTTAACTCCAGTAGACAGCTGTCATTGTTGACCCCTTTTTCGTTTCTTCATTCACCTTAAATTAGTCTTACCATTAAAACAGTTACCGGATCCAGTTCAGCCTCGTCACAATAAAGCATTTCGCTGCATGCCAAGCATATCAAAAAAAAAAAAAAAAAATTATCAAATTACCATACTTTGGCGCGAGTTTCTTTGTTGGTAACGTCAGGAAAGTTACTAGAATAGTGAATTGGCTATTTTACATACGAGGATGCCTATTTTCTAGGATTCTAATTAAACTATTGTGTAGTGAGGATATTTGCTGCTCAGGGAACCATTGTCCTATTCTTATGTGTTCATTTTATTTTTCTTTCTAAGTTTATCTTTAAGTAAAAGGTTTTCTAACCATTTTTGATGGGCAGCAAATCGTAGAATTACGTAAACAACTGTTGAATCTGCCAAGGTAAAATAGTAAGATTTTAGATTATTTTAATCAAGGCGTTTTTTATCAAGTTCGTGCATCGGAATACCATGCATCCCTTAACAATTTCTGTACAGAGATGAATGATTATTGCGAGTTTTATTAATGAAGGGGAAAAATCAGCCCAGCGTAGGAAAGTGAATGAGCTGGAGATGGGGGCTGATGAGTGCTAATAAGCACAAAACTGCAGTCCTCGGCTGGAAATGGCTGAGCTGGCAGTGTATTTCATGTAAAACTGAACAAAGTTTCAATTTTTCTTTCTCAAATTAACCTGTGTCCAGAATCCAAGTTTTAAAGCGCTAGTTTCAGGTTCAAGCACTTCGGTTCGAGGATTATCCTCATATCCTGGATATGAGGTGGTGACGTATTAGGGATTCATTATAATTGAAAAGGGTACGTAGTTTGTCAAAAGACTACATATAGAACACAAAAATGTGAAAAAAAGCCGCTAACTAACTGTCTACTTTGCCGTAAAGCATTACTCTGTGTGCGCTACCGGAAGGTGATACATAAAAATACATATTTAAGCTTTAAAATTTATTTTTGATTCCACAAATGTTATAACACACTCTAGTCCAGTCAATAAAGGTTTTGTGTCGCAATAAATTTAGGAAAAGCTGAATTTCTGCAGGATGTTAGCACATAGAGTAAACACTAAAAAAGCACGAAGTCCCGACCCCCTCTTGCTTTTCTTCCCACCCCCTCCGAAACATTGCAAGAGCAATACCATGATTATACGCTTACAGCTCAAAAATTAATGATGTTACCTAAAAGTTCCTTTTTTTATTTCACTCCCAACAATATGAGAAACCAGTGGTGTCCAACCTATGGGCCGCGGGTCACATTCGACCTGCAAAACTGATCCACATGTTCTGCTGTCTTGTGAAACGTTACAACTCAAAGAGTACGATTAATGACAATGTTACAAATTTGGAGCCAAATATTTAGAAATTGGTTTATAAAAAATTATTAAATAAAAACAAAAAACCCGACTGCGTAAAAACCAAAAAAAAAAAAAAAAAAATAAGAAAGAAAAGTGTATAAGCCCAGTAGTTTAGAATATTATTAAGTACTACTGAATAACTACACCGTTGAAATAGTTTTATAACCGTACACAGGTAAGACAAATCATAAATTCAAAAGCAGAATAGAAGGATCCACAGTCGGGGCCCATTACTTTCTGATTCAAGGAACTCCGTAAAATATGAATGAACCCCGACTGTTGATCCTTCTATTCTGCTTTTGAATTTATGATTGTCGTATCTGTGTACAGTTATAAAACTATTTCAACGTTGTAGTTATTCAGTAGTACTTAATAATATTCTAAGCTACTGGTCATATACATTTTTCTTTTTAGTTTTTTTTTTTTTTTTTTTTGGTTTTTACGCAGTCGGGTTTTTTGTTTTTATTTAATAGTTTTTTATTTTGCACTTTTTAGTTAATTTTGATTGTCTTGGTTATTATGATTATAAGACGGTACATTTCGCAACCTTGTCATTGCATTGAAAGAGATTGTTTATATTGTGAGGTTTATTAAGTAACTTGCGGTGGTCTAAACTACTGATAATTGGTTCCTCTGGGGACATAACTCGGCTTTAAGCTACATGTGCTTGACCTTCCGCAAAAATGCGCGAACTTAAGAGCCATATCTGTAAGGATCAGGCAGGTTGTGATTGTTGACATTTTTAATTTTTCTTATTTTCACATATGTTGTTCCTTATCATGAATGTAATGTTTGTGCAAAATATGAGCTTTGTCTGCCTTACCGTTTTTGAGAAATTAAATTTTTAAATTTAGGGGGCGTGGCACATTTGTGAATGTTTTTCAAATTTGCAGATTTTAAAGCTCTTGTTGCTTTAAGCGCTCCTATAATGACATAAATTTTTTAATTCTATACTATTATATGGTCTTCTTAGATATTATTACAGCTGTCAAATGGTGTCACTATAAGGGCGACGGCCACAAACCCAGTTTAAAAATGACAGAAAATGATTTTGTTTACTACATTCAATGCCGATTTTCTCAAAGCGCCTTCATGATGACACCAACGTTTTTATAGAAATTCCTAGCTACACTTGCATACATCAAAAATATAATAAAATTGGTGTCACTATAAGGGCGCCAGAAGATATTGGAACTTTTATGTGATAAATTTCACAGAAATGCAAATGTTTCAAATTTAACTACCACTCTCGCCCTCATAGCAGAGATCTGAAACTAATTAAGTTTGATAACCAACATGTTCGTCTAACATATGAACTAAAAAATCGGTGTCACTCCTATTACTTTCGGAAATATAATCATTCGAATTTAGTATGTTACGGAGGACGCAAATGTTAGACAAACATTTTGGTTATCAAGCTTAATTAGTTTCGGATCTCTGCTATGAGAGGACTAGTTGTATTCAGATTAGCAAATGGTCAACTTCTACTACTTCTCCCGGATACCATGTTTTCCCAAGCTTTAGTGCTACAAATTTATCAGATCAATAAGAGATGATCGTCTTTCTGAAACTATGTGATTTGATTTTTTATGTTTTCTTTGTTTTAGTCTACGTCATCCTTAAATTATGTTTCAGATTCTGAATGCTCGCCATATAATACATTATGTTCATCACTATTTAAGTCATTATGTTATAAATAGTTGCATTTTCAATACAAAAAACAGATAAAAAAATAGTATGGTTGAAAAAATATGAACATTAGTACGACTATTTTAGCCATAATGCACATTACACAATCGTCCTATATCGACTGTACCTATATCGATTTACTGTGTTTCTAATGCTTTTTATATTTTTTTAAAGCATTAGAAACATATTATTTTAGGTGTCACTGCTGTAATTTTGTATTAAAGCTTAAAACAAACCGTGCAAAAAGCCATTCCATTTAGAAAAGTGTTTTTTTTTAAATGACTCCGTAACATAGTAATTTCAAATGATTATATTTCCGAAAGTAATAGGAGTAACACCGATTTTTTTAGTTCATATGTTAGACGAACATGTTGGTTATCAAACTTAATTAGTTTCAGATCTCTGCTATGAGGACGAGAGTAGTAGTTAGATTTTAAACATTTGCATTTTTGTGAAATTTATCACATAAAAGTTCCAATATCTTCTGGCATCCATTTTATTACATATTTTTGATGTATGCAAGTGTAGCTAGGAATTTATGTAAAAACGTTGGTGTCATCATGAAGGCGCTTTGAGAAAATTGGCATTGAATGTAGTAAAAAAAATCATTTTCGGTCATTTTTAAACGGAGTTTGTGGCCGTCGCCCTCGTAGTGACACCGATTTGACAGCTGTAATAGTATCTAAGAAGACCATATAATAGTATAGAATTTAAAAATCCATGTCATTATATGGGCGCTTAAAGCAACAAGAACTTTAAAATCTGCAAATTTGAAAAACACGCAAAAATGTGCCACGCCCCCTAAATTTAAAAATTTAATTTCCCAAAAACGATAACGCAGACAAAGCTCATATTTTGCACAAACTTTACATTCATGATAAGGAACAACCTATGTGAAAATAAGAAAAATTAAAAATGTCAACAATCACAAATGCCGTAAACTGCCTGATTCTAAGACATTGGCTGTTAAGTACTTTTGGTTGTTTAACACATTCTAGTATTTTTGTGAATTTGAGTTCATTAACTTTTGTGTAGCACGTATGCAAAGTCTTGACAAAACGCAGCAGAGAAACTTTTTTCCTGGATTTTAAAATGTCATAAATTCTAAACAAAAATGATTCAAATGCTCGAACTTTGTAATTATATCGTCAATATGCATGTTTTTAGTGGGTTATAGTTTCAGAGCGTAAATTTGGGGGCACGGCAGTGCCCCCGCCAAGTCGAGCGCGAAGCAAACACTGCCGTACCATCCTTTACTGGAACCATTTCTCCGCATTTTCAGGCCCCTATTTGAAAACCTTCTGATGAGACTAGAACGCAGAAATTTTCGTCATCCAGTAAGCTATAATCACATACCTAAAATCCGAAATTTCAAGTCTGTTGGTCATTTAGTTCCGAAGTTAAGCGAAAGCAAAGTTTCGCATATATTACACTCACTCACTCATGATCATCAAAATAGAACTAGTACTTCCCATAAACTCAGAGAGGTGAAATTTGGTACAGAGTTAGTTTTTGATGGCCACATAAAGGGAAAACTATAAAAACTAGGCTAATTGAAGATCTTGAGTGACCCTGATTAGAAAACACAAGAGCCCAACCAAACTATTAGAGATCGACATACCGCCTTTACAAAAAATATTCAACTTGGCGGGCCGCTTCATTTGATGTCAAAAATCGAAAGCTGAAGTATCTAATGAAGAACCCTCAGGTGTATTAGAGATATGGTAATGCCCCCTTCTACTATTGGTACATAAAAAAATCGACAGTCATTGCAAAAGTCCAGCGTAGTGGGACACATCTTCTAATTTAATCTAGCCTAACTTTAGTCTACTCGAACATTACACATATTAAATGTTTCTACAAAAAGAAGTGAAATCCCACCAAAAACATTCTGTAAAAAAGTAGCCAAGTTTCGATGGAGCTGCTTGTTTATCTCTAAAAAGTAGTGAAATCTTGACAAAGTCATGACAAGTCTAAGGTTCCTTACTGCGATTTCTTTATTATTATAGTTAATGTTTTGTGACTTGGCCGTTAAAGGGTACACAAGGGTACAAAACCAGGTGCTCCATGACACCATTGCATCAATCTTTCGCCAGAACCGCTACCCATTGACGATGGAAAATTGCCACTTGGAAAACGTGTAAACAAAATTGACCTGTACCCACTAAGGTATAAAGAATGTCTAAAGGCCAAGTCACACAACATTAACTATATTAATAAAGAAATCGCAGTAAGGAACCTTAGACTTGTCATGACTTTGTCAAGATTTCACTACTTTTTAGAGATAAACAAGCAGCTCCATCGAGACTTGGCTACTTTTTTACAGAATGTTTTTGGTGGGATATTGATTTTCTAAGAGTTATTGGCATCCAAAGTGGCTATCATAATAGTTCACATGAAGAATAGCTGTTTTCAATGCTCTGTAGCTCAAGTTTGTCACCTTGCATCTTCTTTTCGTTGGTACCATGAGATTGAACATTTTTTCCCATAAAAATAATTTTTCTTTTCGATGGTGTTCTTTCAGATAAGCGAGAAAAAAATGAGCCTGAAATGCTATTTGTCTTTAGCGAGAAAATCTCGTTCTACGATAAATAAAGAACGGTGACTGCAGTGACAACCGACTTGTAGGGATTTTGCGACTGATATTTTTTTTATTAATCATTTAAAAACTTCTTTTGTAAATTGAATATATGTTTGGATAAGAAAAATATTTTATTCAGGAAGCTGATACAATAGACAGAACAATATAATTTTCTTTTTTTTTAATCATATTTCATTTGCAAAGTATCTTTTTAAATGATTAATAAAAAAATATTTCTGACTTATAACAGTTGCAAAATCCCTATTAGTCGGTTGTCCACGGCGTTCACCGTTCTTTATTTATTGTAGAACGAGATTTTCTCGCTAACGACAAATAATATTTCAGGCTCATTTTTTCCCGCTTATCTGAAAGAACACCATCAAAAAGAAAAATTATTTTTATAAGAAAAAATATGTTCTACCTCATGGTACCAACGAAAAGAAATGCAAGGTGACAAACTTGAGCTACAGAGCATTGAAAACAGTCTATTCTTCATGTGAACTATTTTGATAGCCACTTTAGATGCCAATATCTCTCAGAAAATCAATATTTACGCTCTGAAACTATAACCCAATAAAAACATGCATATTGACGATATAATTACAAAGTTCGAGCATTTGAATCATTTTTGTTTAGAATTTGATATTCTAAAATCCAGGAAAAAGTTTCTCTGCTGCGTTTTGTCAAGACTTTGCATACGTGCTACACAAAAGTTAATGAACTCAAACTCACAAAAATACTAGAACGCGTTGACAACCAAAAGTACTTCAAGCTCCTAAAATTTCAGGCTTCCAGTGTTATAAAATGCCCCGTAATCTGAGATTGAACATGGCAATTCTTTACGACAGATATAATTTTGAGCTCGTTTTTTTATCCTTATTCGAAAGAACACCATCGAAGAAAAAACGTAATTTCAAAGAGAAAATGTGTTCTTTCTAATGGGATGAACGAAAAGAAGATGCGTGGTGACAAACTTGAGTTATAGCGCTTTGAAAATGGGCTATTTTTCACTTGAACGGTTTTGATAGCCACTTTAAATCACAATATCTTCTAGAAAATAGATATTTAAGCTCTGTAACTCTAACCCATTAAAAACAAGCACTTATACAATGGAATCACGCAGTTCGAGCTTTTAAGTTATTTTTGTTCTGATTTTATGACAACTTAAAATACAGGAAAAAAATTTCCCATCGCGCTTTTTCGTAAGTTCACGCTCATGCTACACAAAATCTAACAAGCTCAAATTCATAAAAGTACTTGAATATATTAACGGTCAAACATACTTTAAGCGCCTTTAAATTTTATTACATTGGAAGCCTAGTAGGCTTCCAGTGTAAAAAAATTTCCTGTAAACTTCGTGTAAACTTTTAAATTTGGCACAAAAATTTAATTTGCCATCTTGGATCACATTTTTCGGAGATCCTAGAGCCTCAGGATTTGGATCTAGGAAGCTGAAAATTTGCATAGGTTAGTTTCAAAGGCATCTCTACGCCTCTATAAAATTCCATCCAAATTGGAGATGGTCGAGTGGTAACGATTTGAAAAATTAGGTTAGTTGACTTGGAATGACTCAAATGTATTTTGCAATTGTATACATAAGCAGTGAAAATCTACAAATAATGAAAAGGAAAGAAAAAACATTGTTTCGATCAGAATTTCTTTTGAAAGCATTTTAGGGAGGGGGAGGGAGGGGAGTAGACACTTTTCCGTATCTCATACCCACCTGCTTGAAACAAATTTTATTTTGAAATATTTATTGAAATATTTTAGTTATTTTTAATATTTAAAATAGTTTTCTTTGTTTTCAGTTGGATTTTTAAGAGGAATTTAGCTCTCTTCTTTTTTAAACAGATGAAGCATTTGCCTGATTTTATGGAATGTTTTGTTTAAAAAAAACAAATGAATCCCATCGCTATTGCGGAGGTAAGATTGGCCCTGAATGTCCTGATATTTTGAATTTTGTCCTAAACATCCTAAAATTTTCATTATTTTAACTCATATTTTTGTAGGGAAAGAGAAAGCCGCACTGAAATCAATTCAAACTTTTTGAACTAGTCTTGTTCATTTATACTGTTTAAAGAAGGCAAGCCCGAATATAAAAGGGAAAACTGTAGCCTTGAGAACTCATGTTCTTAGCCAGTGCCAAATTGACTTTTAATCCACTTTTTTTATTAGTAATAACCACTTTATCAGGTACTTTGCTTTTAAATAATTACAGTAACGAAATCTTAAAGCACTAAAATAAATAGTGTGATATGGAGGCATAGGATGGCATAGGAGACTTGCTGCTAAAATATGAACTATTTCCTTGGGGGAAAAACATAAAATAGTATATTCCTGCAAGAGCTATTGAGGGCTACAGATATTTCCTTCTTTCCTAACCACTTGTAGATTTTTTTTCTAAAGGAAATTGGACCGGAAAGGGTGCAACAGACTGACTCGAGTTGAATTTGTATTTCTTAAAATATACGAATACATAACCACCCCTATGACGATACGTTGTAAAATTTGTCTTCAAGTGTGAGCACCACTTAGTTAAGCCCAAGTAGTTCTTTTTCACAAAGCGAGACTTTCATTTCTATGTATGCATTATTTCTTTTGATGTTATGAAAAGAAGCAAAAAGGGAGATAACTTTTCGCAATGTACAAATATTTTATGCTGAAACAAACTTAGGAGTTGCTCCCGATTTTTCTTTAAGGGAAAAAAAAAATACCTGCACAGTTTTTTTTTTTTTTTTTTGAGCAATCACGATTGCTTATTGCTTTCATTTGACTGTTTTTGGCGCTCCATCATTTTATTTTCCCACCGCCACCCTCCGCACCATCACCGTCGACCGGCTCCTCACGATGCTGCTCCTATAGTGAAAGCCGTCTCCAGGTTGCATCCATATGCGACAAACACGCTCATACATACACAACTACACACACTCACACGCACATACACACACGCATACATACCGAAACCTACACATACACACACTTATACATACAGAAACCTACACATACAAACACACACACAAAAACATACACACACACCCATAACTACACACACATTCAAGCCAGCACACACACATAAACACATATGCTTACACACACATACACATACCCCTACACACAAACACACATACACCCCCACACAAAAACACACACGCCTACATACACATACTCGTGATTGTGAAAAACATAATTTGAATTTTGACATCTTGAATTCAAATTATTATTTTTTTTTCATGAGGGGAAGATGTAAGTTCTTATCAAAATGGCAGTGTTTGTGCTTGTTGATACTTGTTTTTGTCCTAAACTAAAATTTTGGGAAAATGGAGTCCTTTTTTTTTTAAATCGCCACTTCTACACAATGGATTAAATATTACTGGATATTTAGTGGATATTATCATTATCACCCCAAAAATGTATATTTGATAAGCTGGACTTGCATTCATACGTGACTTATTTCTTTTGATCTTGTGAAAGTAAGAAATTCCTTACTAAAACGCGTGAAAAGGGAAGTGGAGGAAGCTATTTACAGTATGTGTATGTTTCACGATAAATCCAATTTAAGGATCGATGCTGATTGTTACTAAAGAAGAAACAATCTGTACATCTTTCTTTTTTGGGTTGGGGAGGGGGAGAGATAAGAGGGGAGTAGCAAAATCAGTAACAAAGTTAATGAAAGTGAATTGTACCCTCAAAATAACTATTTTTTTCTTCATATTTTGTGACCTATAAGTGTTCCAAAATGTTATCAAAAATGTGCCCTTTTTTCTTTTCCCATTCCCACTCCGACTTCTGTTATAGTTAATGTAGAAAACTTGTTGGTGTATCAATTTTCCTAACTGAGAATAAGTTTATAAAAAAAACTCCTTTTTCGAAACTTTGCTCTCAGAAAGCTGGCAAGAAGGTTAAGAATGCATTGATAAAAATAAAAAAAGAGTAAAGCAGTAATTTAATACTCTTAAGCCAGGGCTAAAGCAGAACTACATGCAATATACCGACAGGATGGCTATCACATCCAGCGAGTGAAGTTTCGTCCTTCTTATGGACTCATCACTCTGGGATAGTGATTAAACGAGCCGAGAGCCGATGTGCCATCTCAATCAAGTAAAGAGTGCAAGAAACTTGCGGCTAGAGTAAAATTAGCTGTAAGAATAACACATGCTTGCCTTAGCTCTGGTTCAAACCAGTAACTTACTGTAACTAGTAACTAACAGCTTAATACCCAAGCTTTGCCTTTAATTTACTAGTCAAACCACCCCATGGCTGCGGGTTCTCTCTGGTGAACTAAATTGACTTAAGTCACTAGCTTGTTGGCCAATCTCTGCTTCATTCAGATGAATCCTTCAGCTTGGTTATTGTCTATTCCCGACTGATGAGCCCGTAAGAAGGACGAAACTGCAGTCTTTGGATGTAATAACCGGACTGTCTGTATTAAACACATAAAGGGAGACGTTGCGGAGTTTCTAAAACAAATTTTTCCATGCAAAGAAATGAACTTATAGCTGAAAAAATATCCCACAAAATGATCCTTTGGTTGAATGGATTTTGATAGGGTTTTGAAATTCAGCGTTTTTTTTTTTAACTTCTAAGCTAATGGTTAAGAGTTTGTTGCCATCAGTTTTCAAGATTTACATCTTTCTTGGGTATAAATGGAAAAACAATGTAAATAAAGCACAAATGAATCAAAAATGTACTTCATATATCAAGGCTATTTGTAGGTTTTTGTCCTGTATTTCTATTGGTCAACTTATCTTCTGACCCATTTAATGTTTATACTGGTGTCCACCTGGCTTTAGTTGTGTTCTATCACGAATCTGTTGTTTGTTGATCATTTTTGCCTTAATGAAGGGGTTCCATTGTAGTCTTGAAATAGCTAAATATTGTATTTTCTTGATAATTAATATTTTATTTACATGGTTTTTCTCATTTCAACCATCATTGTGTATAATAGTCATATGTTTGAATTTTGCATTTGGGGGTTGTTGAAAAAGTATATATTTGAAGTAAGACTTAATGTGTTTCATATTTTTAGTTTGAGTAATAGTAAAAGACTGCTTTGACATGTAGATGAAATGGATTTGTTGCCCTCATAAAAAAAAATATGAGTGCTGTAATAGATCATATATGTGGCATTTAAATAATCATAATTTTTACTAATTGTTTTCATTTCCCCCTCCTTCAAAAAAATCCAGCCTCTAAAATCCTGATATTTTCTAATCACTAATCTTTAAAAATAAAAATGCTTGAAGCAATTAAAAGTACACACACACACACACACACACACACACATATATATATATATATATATATATATATATATATATATATATATATATATATTATTAAGAGAAAAGAGAGCTTAATAAGAGAAAGTTAAAGTAAAATCACTTTAACTATATATTTTAACTGTACTCTTCTGGTATAGAGAGTGCCAAGCGAGAAGCATTTTTGTTCACAGAACAGTCATTTCTCTTGTGCAAAGCTTAGAATAATGTCTAAGGTATAAAAGATTATTATTTTTTGTTATTATTTAAACAAAATATACATCACAGGTATCATGATTTTTTTTTTTTTTCATGAAGCAGAAATGTTGTCCAGGAGAATGAACACAAAACGTTGCATACCTCAGTTTCAAGCTTGAAAAAAATTAATAAAACACCAGGATAATCAGATCTCCTAAATACCTGACGAATCCAACAAAATGGTGGGAATAAAAAGTTGACTTTCTTTTTATCTATAACTATTGTGAACTTGTTCTTAGGCCAAGAGAGTGACATGAAAACCTTGGGAAAATCTTCAAAAAGATGAACCTTGAACAGTTCAACAGTTAAATGGATCAAAACAATTATTTTATCTCTTTAAGTGTATCTACCTAATTTACTAGTACAGCGATTATGTGATATCTCGAATCCTTATAATTAGAATATTCCTTAATGTCAAAGTTTTCATTGGATCCTAAACTCCCGAGAAGGAAAATTCCCATAACACGAAATACCATTAACTCGAAGGTTTTAACTAGTGCCTGGGGACTTTTAGTTATAGAGAGTTGGCAGTAATCATTTAGTTTGTTAAATGTTAATATAAAAATTTAAAAATAATTGAAGTACAATGGGGTTGTTTCCTTCAGTCAAAAGTAGTACTTTTTGTCACTGAAATTAATAGAATAAGCAAAAAAAAATGGACTCAAAAAATATTTTTTTTTCATTTTTCCAACAGTTTTTTTTTAATTTTATAAAATTTCCGATTCTTCAAAAAAGGCGTGGTCTTTATGACAGCAAGAAAAAAGGGCAAGAAAGTAAACGGACAGCGATCAGTGTGGGAATCAACTGACTTTCAGATGGTTCCTCAAATTTTTATAGAATAGGCCCTTTTTGCTGGACAAGGGGTGTCATTTTCTGTTCGTTTTCTTAGTAGATCAGCAGCTCTATTTTGATCCAAAATCTTTTCTTTTTTTTTTTGTCACAAATGATTAAGACCGGAATTTTTTGTATGCGCATTTATTACTCTCAAATATTGAGGGGGACGTGTCCCCCCTGTCCCCCGCGCCAACGACGCCCGTGGTCTTTATGACGTCACAAATGATGCACTATGGCGCATCTTTCTACCCCGTTTCTACGTTATGCTAATCAAGCAGCGAATTGAAATTGCGCTCTACGCTTGCTATCAACCCTATCGTTGCCAATACACGTGAGTAAAGATGCAAATTAAATATTTTGGACTGTGAATGGCATTTCATCATTTGTGATGTCATCCGCAGAAGCGTTAAACGATGAAAGAGAACCAATTTAAGTAATTTTTTAAAAATATTAAACGTTAAGAAATTATTAAAAAAGGGTCAGATTCTACGTTTTTAAGCATGCTCTTTCAGAAAAAAATACTTTTAAAATTTTGGAAACGACCCCATTGCGAAAGGTGAGAAGGTGGGTAGTCTTATAATTCAAAATAAAAAAAATTCTTTGTCTAATAAACTAATAAATCTTCTCTTATTACTCCCGGCATGATTGGATAATGTTCTTCGGAGAAAAGCTGTGTTTTTATTTCTTTATGTAACAAATGATCCTTTAGAAAGAAAGCAAAGAATTCAAAAAGAAAACATGATTAAAAAATAGGGACAGATAAATCTATCTTTTTTTTTTTTTTTTTTTTTTGCTAATTATTCATTTTAGGTTGGCCAGTTTTGATTGAATTTCTGAAGTTGAGGATTCTCTAAAGCTCGTGAGAACCCAAATACTTCTCACCTTTTTTGAAACGTATCATTTAAAGATGAAAGTTTTAAATAAACATTTTGAAATGAATGAAAAAAAATGCTAGGAATGAATTTAAATTGCAACCGTATAAGTTTCATTCTTCTAAGTATAAGAATTTCACTGGCAGATTTTATGGACTTCGAGATTGCTATTTTTGTGAATTGGCTGATCTCTTTCCCAATAACATTAAAATTTTCCGTTTTATTTACTCAATGCGTTATTGCACTCAATATTTTAATACGAGCTTGAATTTTCACTCTACTATCTGGAGATTTGTGCATTAGAAATTTGGCGTTTCTAGTGCTTTTTGTACAGTCAAACTTTTACTGTACATATTATGTTTCGAATTTGAAAATTTTCAAAATACTACTGCCATTTTTGATTGAACCGCCGGTCGCTGCTTGTAGTTCCAAATAATCGAGAATTAAATGAATATTCGTGTAATTTATGTTTATCTTTTTTCTCTGTGTCATATAATAATAAATATTTTATTGCAGCGAAACGCAAACACTGGTTGGATCAGCAAGAATCCTGTAAGCACTCAAGAGACAAAACGTAAGTCATTTAAACATATATGTTTACATTTATACGTAGTGTTGATGTTTTTTATTATTATTATTATTATTTTTATTGTGAAAATATCACTGAACGGGAATTCAATTTCATGAAATAAAAAGTAAGTTCTGAAATTGATAAACTTTTCATAAGCATAAGAAAACAACGATGCTTCCGCACATTATGGAAAAAAGGTTGTAAAAACCTGGATTAGACAAATATTCAAATACGTACTTACGATATTTTTCCTTTCAAAAGTAATTAGATATTATTTTGTTTTAACTCTTAATCTATGAAATATTTCAAACTTTTAATTTTCCTGAACTTTTATGTAATTCAGTATTAAATAACAGATGGAAATAATGTAGGGTTAAATGGAAAACAGAAATGTCGGGTATTTTAGGAAAAACATGTATTTACATGTAAAACTAGTGCTGTTTTGGTTATGCTGAAGAATTCTGGCGTATTTTTTGCATTGAAACACTGAAATTCTAGTAGCTTAAGTTACATATTTCATCCCCCAGTTGTTAGGGATTTTCTCCCGTTACTGCTATGTAAATCTTCCTCTCTCCTCAAACTAAATAATGATTGTAATTCAACCGAGGTTTCCTCAACCAATATGTACATATATCTATACCGGCCTATACCTACACTTATCCAACCTATATGTACTGGATAAATCATATACATTTTTTTTTGAAGTAGTTTAGTCACTCTATAGATATATCACTTAATAATTATGTACCCATTCACTTTCGCACGCATTGAAAGGTAACAATATTTAAAAGAAGTTTTGAGATTACTGATAAAGTGCTTCTGTCTGTCATAATTGCTTTTATTGTGCTTTTAACTTTCTCTACAACTTTTTTTCTTGAGCAATCACGATTGCTTATTGTTCTCACTTGACAGTTCTGATGTCCTGTGATTTTATTTTCCCCCCGCCTCCCTCTGCAGCACCACCGTCGAACGGCAGCCTCACGATGCTGCTCCTATAGCGAAAACCGCCTCCGGGTTGCGTCACTTACTTGCTTACCCTTACACATACACCTACACACCCGCACGCACACACACACACACATACACACACGCATACATACAGACACCTGCACATACACACACAACTACCCACACATACACCCCCCCCCCCCCACACAAACATACTTGTGATTGCGAAAAACATAATTTGAATTCAAGATGTCAAAGTTAAATTTTTTTTTTGGCCTCATCTTAACAGATTTCCTACTTTAATTTTTTCAATCCTTACATTGTTTTTTAGATTTGATTCTTGTTCCTTTCCTACTTACCACTGGTTTTAAAACTATTGTATATTTTATGTCATATTCATATTAACTGTTATTTATCATTTTTATGAGTCTCTTTAATAACGATTGTACTTTTAATTATTGTTACTTTTACTTTGCGGTTACTACTTCCTCGAAATGTGATCACATTTTTCATTTATGCGTGAATACATGCGCAGTGCAGCAATTAGGGATTACAATACCAGAACAAAAATGCGATACCGGCATTCGATATTATTTTAACGTGATACCGGAATACCGTTATTAAAAACCGGTATTAGAAATGTACAAAAACAACATCTTAAATCAATGTTTCATTGCCGTGTTTTATTATTTTGTGCAAAAAGTGCATCATTTACTTATTGCGGACAAATATAAAACGAATGAACTAATATCGTAATAAAAAATCAGGAATATTAATAAACGTTATATTAATAATGTTATTTAATTGTTTACTAGGAGCTCATTTTAGTAAAAAAAAATTTTGCACTATCCTTTCGAATTCACGCAGGCCGACGCGCGAATTTTCACGCGTTAATAATGCGCAATACACCTCGTTTAGTTGCAGGAAAGTTCTTAGTCTTCAAGTAACTCGGTCCTCCTCTGGTTGGTTTTGAAGAAACCATTTTCGTGAGTGTGAGTGTTTCTTTTTTATTAAGGGTAGGGTTTTTTTTAACGATTATTATATGTATTTATAGCTGAACAGAAACTATTATATACAGGGTGTCCTTGAATGACTTGTACAAACTTAGATCGGAGGTAATGATGTGCCGGATCGTTAAAAAAGTAGATCCGTGGATCCGGATCACTAGTGTCAAAATCCGCGGATACGGATACGGGTCTTATTTTTTTTTTTTTTTTTTTTTTTTTTTTTTTTTTTTTTGCCCAATTCAACTATCCAAGTTTAAAATTTATTACGAAAGGTATTCCCGTCATAATAATAACATTGTTTCTTTAAAAAATATCATCTACCGCGAAAGTATAATAGTGACTGATTTACTATTTAAAGAAATCTCCGTTAAAATTAAGGGAGAGTTGGAAGGAACGTATCAGCGCTGCATTAATGCTTAAATAGAATGTGAAAAACTATTTCTAGCTTGCTCGGTAGATGTAGGATACAGGAGCAAGAGTGTAAAGCTGCTACTGGACAGACTAGTAATATTTTTCGCATTTTGTTTCAGCATAAATGCAGCGCTGACCCATTCCACCCAGATTACTCCAACCGATTGAATAACAGAGCCGAAACACATTTTACAAAGAGCAAATTGAGAATTTTGTCTCACTTTTTTTGAAGGATGCCGAGAAAAACCAAAATGAAGAATAACAGAAAACCCAAATCAATATCAAAAACTAATATTAAACTAAAAATTGAAAAAGAAAAAAAAAACAGAAGGCGACTGTTGGTGTCTGAAATGATACCTTATAATTTGAATAGGGACAAAACCTAATTTAAACGTAATTTAAGAGTCTTTTATTCAAATATTTAAGAATTTTTAGAATAGAAAAGATTCGTTTAAGATCCGTCAAAAAAGTAACGGATACGGATGCGGATACAGATCTTTATTTTTCCTCGGATATCCGCGGATACGGATATTGGGAACATCATTAATTGGAGGTAGAGAACGCGATAACAAACAAGAATAACTCGGGAACATAAGGTCACAAACGCAATGCTGACGCGCTACATGCACACAAAGCAAGACACTAAAAGATGCGGAAAATGCAACAAATAATGGAAAAATTATCCCGCTAACAAAATTTGTCCTTACATTTCAGATATTGAGAAGGGCTTGTTGTAATGCTGCGACTGCAGCTGTAGCATATGCGTCGCAATGACAACGTACCGAGCGTCGAAATTAGGAGCCATTTTGCCGAGTTTTCCTCCGTCGCTCCGTTGTCGTTGCAAAGCGCATATTAGAATTACTAGTCCCAATTTCAAATTACGACTTTAAAGCACTATTCTTAAAATCTAAAATGTTGTGTAAAATCGTCATTGCGTAAAACATTTATGTTTTGTTTAGTAAATTACCGCCCATTAGCCAGTGCTAAAGCAGAATTACATGAAATACACCGCCAGCTCATTCATTTCCAGCCGAGGACTGCAGTTTCGTACTTATTAGCACTCGGCAACCCGGCATAGGAAAGTGACTGTGCTGGAGATGGAAAAACCTCTTAAGGAAGCCAAGAGTGAAAAACAAACTGGTAGCTAATATAGAATCAGCACGGACCAGACGAGTGACAGAAGCAAGTCACTCTTGTCAAGTTGCAAGTCACTCGCAAATCGAGTTGAGTGCCAATAAGCACGAAACTGCAGTCCTCGGCTGGAAATGACTGAGCTGGCGTTGTATTTCATGTAATTCTGCTTTTGCCCTGGCTAATGGGCCGGTAATTTACTAAATATAATATGCCTTGCCTTCAATCCTCGAGTTGAACCGAACAATTGCTTCGGTCACTCGTCTGGTCCGTGCTAATTCTATATTAGCTACCAGTTTGTTTGGCACTCTTGGTTTCCTTAATAGGCTTTTCCATCTCCAGCTGAGTGCTAATAAGCACGAAACTGCGGTCCTCGGCTGGAAATGACTGTGCTGGCGGTGTATTTCATGCAATTTATGTTTTGGTTCTCATCTGTCAGTGTCTGACTTTGTGTGCATGTAGTACGTCAGCATTGCGTTTGCGACCATCCGTTCCAGAGAGATTCTTGCTTGTTTAAGTGTTTTCTACCCCCAGTCCAAGTTTGTACACGGCATTCATGGACATCCTGTATATCGTCACCTCAGAACAACAGTAGGATATCTTACTGTTGTCTGGTCTGCTAATCCCAGAAACATGTCTGCTAATTCTATATTAGCTACCAGCTTGTTTCGCACTCTTGGGTTCCTTAAGAGGTTTTCCATCTCCAGCTCAGTCACTTTCCTATGCCGGGCTGATGAGTGCTAATAAGCAAGAAACTGCAGTCCTCGGCTGGAAATGACTGAGCTGGCGGTGTATTTCACGTATTTCTGCTTTAGCCCTGGCTAATGGGCGGTAATTTACTGAATATAAATAGTTTACTCTCTAACCAGTGGCCAAATTAAAACCAGATTTTAAAAAAAAATCGCCAAATTTATTGCCAACTTGGCGACAAACTTTGGCGACCAAAAGTCTGGCAATATATCGCCAAGTGTCCGCCAAATTATAGCACCACTTGAGTATACATCGAAATTAACAAAAATTTCCCCCAAAAAAGGGGCAAAAGATCCCTTTAGAAACTCCCGAATGCAACCAAAAGGGGAGGTGCACAACTAGGCTCCACTAGGAGTCCACGTACCAAATTTCAACTTTCTAGGATGTACCGTTCTTGAATTAAGTGACATACATACGCACATACATACGTACATACAGACGTCACGAGAAAAGTAGTTGTAATTAACTCGGGGAATGTCAAAATGGTTATTTCGGGTGTTTATACGTTCTTAGGGACTTATTCGCGTGTGGTCGGGTTGGAAAAAGAATTCGGGGGTGAGTAAAATGGAAATTAAGGTCGAATTTTGAGTGAAACTTTTTTCGCGAATACAATACTTCCTTTTTTGGAATAGGAAGTAAAAAACGGTGCATGAAACGATTATAATTTTTGCTTTGATTTAACTAAGAGCTTTTAATGATTTTCAACTTCTGTTGAAAAATCAGAGATTTCGAGAGAGCAGAAAAAGTTACTGATCTGGGCCTCTTAATAAGTCAGGATTTAAAGTACAGCCAACAGTGCAGCATAGCTAGTAACAAAGCCAATAAGATGCTTGGGTTTATCAATAGATCTATTTCAAACAAATTTAAAGAAGTTTTTCTGACCTTATAGTCTATGGGCCAAGCGCAAATATCGTTAAAGTTCGTTTACCAATCTTAGGGACTACGTAAACTTGTTTGAAATCTATTATAAATGATGAATTCAATAGAAAAATACAATGTTCACACACTGGAACTTTCTCATTAAATTTTAATTAGTAATTGAAATTAGAAACTATACTTCGTGGACTCTTAGCACTTACACAAAAAAAAATTGTCTCTAGATGGCGCTATTAAACACAATATTTATAAACTAAAAATTTAATGAACAGTTTTTCTACCGAAATTTTACTATTTTACTCAATATTCCGTTGCAAAATATATTAATACGTTTTAAATTACTTACTTTTGTTTAGTAATTTTGTAACAAAAGGAAATCAAAAATTGTGTCAATCCGCAGTTCTGAATGATCTAAATCTCAAGATTTCGTTTATTACACCAGAGCCAGCGAACATAGACATTGTTAAGTACAAAAAACTAGAAGGCACTTTACTTCACAAAAAAGATATTAATGATTCGCCGAAAAGCAATAATTGACCTACAAAATCTTAAGAACATAAACAACTCTAACAGATGCCAATATATGTTTAAAAAAATTTATAAAATTAAACATTGACAGACGATAAATTAAAAATTAAAAAGTATATTTCACTTTCATATCACGATGTTTTAACTTTTCCTTTTTCAATAATATTGCTTTTTGATTACAGACGATATTTTGAGTTCATTTTTAGCCTACTTTCTCGACAAAGAAAAATAAAATAAGGACATGAAAGGTGGTTTAATGGGCTAAGGTTAATGTATCTTAAAAATATTGCTTAGTATAAAAAAAAATAATAATTTGAATTTTGTCATCTTGAATTCAAATTACGTTTTTCGCAATCACGAGTGTGTGTATATGTAAGCGTGTGTGTTTGTGTGTGGGGGTTATGTGTGTGTAGGCGTTTGTGTCTGTGTGCAGGCATGAGTGTGTGGTTGTGTGTATGTGAGTGTGTAGGTGTGTGTGTTTGTGTTTGCGTGTGTATGTGTTTGTGTGTAGATGTATGTATGTGTGAGTAGGTGTATATATGTACATGTGTGTAGGTGCTTGTATGTATGCGTGTAAGTGTAAGATATTGACGAAACCTGGAGACGGTTTTCGCTAGAGATCCAGAATTGTGTGGAGCCGATCGACGGTGTTGGAAAAAAACTCTTGATGAAAGCATTTTTTCGACAGTTAATTTTTTTAACATCAATGACAACGCGAAAAATTATTTTATGTCACCAAAAATTGAAAAAATGGAGTAGATTCCGAATACATTCTCAGTTTTTGATGACAAGAAATAGAGAAGAAAGTTATTAATAAATATAGAAATACCATATTTCGTAGACTTAACATTGAGATAAATATGACTGAATCAAAATGAAATGAATCTAAAGAGCAAATGTTTTACCAGGGCTGCGGAGCTGGAGGGAAAAAGAACCAATTCCTGACTCTGACTCCTACTATATCCCCTCGTTTGTGCACTAACTATCAAGCAAATATTCATTGCTGATGCTTGAATAATTTAATCCAGAGGTGAATAACCTTTTTTTTTTAACCTGCGGACCACAACTCACGTTAATAGGAATCACTTGGGGCAGAACAAATATCAAATTTATTTATATGATTTAAGTTTTTATAGATAGCATGGAAAACAAGGGAAACGAAAGAGAACTACAAACCAAAATTGCTGTCATTATTACTACATGCTTATTTTATTGTATCTGTATTTCAGAAATCAATTTATGACTACTGTACTCGACTTCAAAATTCATAACACCAAAAAGAAGATGATTAGCAGTTTTGGAAGGTTTTAGAACATAGTTTTCGTTTTTTAACACTGAATACAACGACGGGGCACATGGGTCAGCTTCAAGGGTCATATTTGATCCGCGGGCTGTAGGTTGAGCACCACTGAATTAATCAATGCTCCCAGTTCATCAGAACATTAGGTGGACTATAAATGCGGGCAGTATTGAAATACAATGAAGCACTATTCCCATTGCATCAGATAATGTTCAAAAACTAGTCTCCTGTGCATGCCCGAAAACTCGGTGTTCTTCGAAGAGATGTAGTACATGCAAGACGTAAAATTGTTCATGTACATAATTTTCCTCTATTGACTGTAGCTGTATAATTTCTCAGGAATAACTCTCTACGCAAAAACAGGATAGATGAATTAAGTGATTCTGACGATGACACTTCAGAATGAAGAGTTTGCTTCTTGAAAAAAATTATTTTTTGATGTACATGAATAATGTTTTCAACTTACATGCATAATATTTACATGTACATGCATAATATTTTTTATGTATTTAAAATGTCTCCACCCCTTGCTTGTCAGTTTCACTCCTTTTCATGTATTTCTAATGGTCTGTAAAAAAATAAAAAAAAATGAGACACTATTTTTTTGTGAACATTGGGTTTTTTTCATCTGTAGACACTAGGGATTCAGAAAAATATCACTTTTTGTAGTCCCCGAAGTTGACAAACGAAACCAAAATTTTTAAGCATCTTTTATGCCTTTGTCCCACAGCCTATTATATAGAAGTTTGGTAAGACCTCATCTGGAGTACGATGTTCAGTTTTGGTCTCTTTATCTTAAGAAAGATATTAATGTGTTGAAAAGGGTTAAAAAGCGGGCTACAAGGCTAATAAATGGACTTTCTCATTTAGACTATGATTCCAGGCTTAGAAGGCTAAAAATGTACAGTCTTGAGCAAAGTAGGAACTGAGGGGACATGATTCAGTTGTTTAACAGGGTGGCGACAGGAACTGTGAAAAAAAGTTCCCTGACTTTTCACTGATTTCCCTGATTAAGTTCACCAAACTTCCCTGATTTACATTACCAATGATAATGGTTTCCTTTTTTTGCTCTACTTGAAATCCATTGTATGTTTGTAAAAAATGCAGTATTTTAAACGTTTTAAGTTGTGTAAAGTTGATAAACTAAAGATGTATTTTAAAAAGATGCTACTTTTTTAACAAAATGGGGCGAGGGGGGGGGGGAAACATATCAAGTCAAATTTTTTTGGAAAAAAACCCCTACAAAACAGTATATTAAATTTTTCTACAATGGAAAAATTATAGAATTTTTTTAAAAATACTTTACTTCCAGAAACCACTTAGCGTAAGAATTTTAAGAAACTATTAAAATCACTCTTAAAAACATATGTGTATTTACGGTAGAACAAAAAAGTAATTGAAAGTATTTTGAACTAAATGTTTCAAACAGTATAATAATTGTTGCAGGAATAACAAGTAATAGTGAAAGAACAGAAGTACTGTAGTTATTTTTATATAAATAGTTGATATATTAATGCAAAACACATAAAACCTTTTGACATCCATTCATAGGGAGCTTTTCTCTAATCAAGAACATAGGTTTAAATGAATGAATACAGCATTTTAACAATAAAAAAATAAAGATATTTATTTAACTACACAAGTTAACTCTATTTCAAATGATTTAAGTATGTAACGAAAAAAATCTTAGATTGCTTTTGTAACAAACAACTTTGAAATGCAAAAGAAAAAAAACAGAAAAAAAAGTAATTAGTTAATCTTAAAATAGATAAAAGAACAATACAACTTGGTTATAAAATAAAACAATCATTTAAGTCTGAAGAAAATAACACCTTTATAATCTGATGTGACAGCAAATAGTATAACGGCAAAAAACAAAGTTTTTTTTAATTAAAAGTTCAATTTCAGCAATTAAATTAAAAACGTGAAGAAGTAATAACTTCTAAGCTTTTATCAGTATTAATTCAAAAACCAAAGATTTCTTCTAGAAATCGTGTTTACAGTACGCTAATCACTTCAAGACAATGGAATAAAGGCAAAGGAGCTAAGGCAATAATGAAAGCTTTCTCTTTACCTGAATGGCTGTTTATTTTACGTCGCATTGAAAGCATGAAAAGAAGTTTCAAGCTAGGTAAAATAAACAACCTAACAAACACCAAAGCAATCTTAGGAAGTTCATCCTGTGGTTAATAAGTAAGATTCAATACTTAGACGTTGAGGAAAAAAGATGCACAAATATGCGGCAGTGTATAATCGCACCTCCTTCCTTTTCCTTTTTTTTTTTTTTTTTTGACAGATAATTGGCGGAAAATGCGTAGGGAATTAGGGTACTTAATTTTGTAAAGCAAAAAAAAAATTTTTTTTCTTCATAAAATCAATTTTCCCTGAATTTTTTGTTATTTTTTCAAAATTCCCTGACTTTTCCCAGGTTAATAAAGTTCCCTGATGTGTCGCCACCCTGTTTAAATTTATTAAAATGAAAAATGTTACGAGGCTGAAGTTTAGCACTGAAAACAGGAAGAGGGGTCATTGTTTCAAGCTATTTAAATCTCAGCGTAACATGGATATTTGGAAAAATTATTTTAACAGGGTAGTGGAACCTTGGAACAGCTTACCGGAAGAGGTGGTAATGAACAAGTGAGTAGATAGTTTTAAGAGGGTCATTGATTTTCACTGGGGATTGTAAATTGGCTAGGACCAGCCTAGCTGGGCCCAGAGCCTGTTGGTGGCCGTCACTTTTGTATTTGTATTTTTATCTCTGTAAAATCTTTCCACATGCTCATCGCTCGGAGCTTAATAGTTTTTAGGCAAAATACCCTAGTGGAAATGGAGTTTCAAAGATGTATATTTCATCAATCGTCTAAGATTCTGTAGGAATTAGTTGATTCAATTTTATTAGTTGCCCTCTTCTCTGCTGCTTAGAAATACTCGCAAAAACCCTTCAAGACTGCCAGAGTAGTTTTCTCTTCCTCTCCAGCATTTTAATCAAAAGCAGTGATATCCACAATAGGGAAGTTTTCGATTTTTCAATTTTATTTTTATATGATAGAGTAACATGTATGAACATCATAGGTGAAAAAAAATTTTGCGATACGATAAGTAGTTTATTTTTAAATTAATTTTAAAAGTTCAAACGATTGTGTCGTCAAATGGCACAGGAAGTGACGTCATGCGCTCTTCCGTCATGGGAGAAGCCGAAGGAAGTGCTGTTAGCTTCGAAGGCGAAACGTAAGGCTAACCTCCTCGCATTTAACTCCTCGCGTTTCTGGAATATTAACCCTCTCATCCTCTCGGAAATATTCGAATACCATCATTGATGTTACTTAAGGAAGATTATTAGATTGTGCTTTAACGAATTCGGCCTCCATAGTGTGTTCAAAAGTATTATTGAATTTCTAAAAAATAAAAATAAAATATAATCGTGCTCAAAATGTCCGTAGTCAATGCAAGGGATCTTCGGCGGAAGGCTGCCCATTAGTAGTGCTTTGTGATGTAAGCTCGTGACGTTTCAGAAGAGCGCACTTTTGCGCGTGGATTTTTAAAAATTCATTAAAAATCAATCACAATGTTTTAAAATTCGGCGATGGTGAATTGTTTAGTTTTGAGTGTCAATTACCAATATCCAATAGCCAAAATATGAACATTTAGGTTGCAACTTCCCTATTGTGCGTATTTGATGGGTCGTGAGAAATTCTCACCTTAAACATAAGTTCATTATATCCTGGTAATTTCCCTCAAAGACATTACAAAGTATTCGCCCTTCACAGATTTCACGAAGTTCTTCCTTATTCCCAGCAGAATGAGCGCGGATGGAAGCAGAAATGGGTGGATCTGCTAGAGACCTATTTTGGGCATTTCTTTTCTCGGGGTTTAAATTTCTTGGGGTCCGTTTGTGCTTTACGTAGTGAGATTTTCTCTCCCAATGAGGGGTCCAGGATTATTGGGAGTGCCTCTATCTGCCTGAAATATTATATATATATATATGTATGTATAGATATATATATATATTAATTTGAATTTTTGCCATCTTGAATTCAAATTATGTTTTTCGCAATCACGAGCGTGTGTGTATGAATGCGCGTGTGTGTTTATGTAAGCGCATGTGTGAGTGTTTGTGTGGGTGCATGTGTGTGGGTACGCGTGTATGTGTATGTATGCAAGTGTGTGTGTGTTATGTATGCAGTGCTGTGTGTGTACGCGCGCGCGCGCATGTGTGTAGGCGTTCGTGTGTGTGTGTGTGTATGTAGGCATATGTGTTTGTGTCTGTGTGCAGGCATGAGTGTGTGTGTAGGAGTGTGTGTTTGGGTTTGTGCGCAGGCATGAGTGTGTGTAGGTGTGTGTGTATGCGCGTGTGTGTAGGACATGGATGCAACCTGGAGACGGCTTTCGCTACAGGAGCAGCATCGTGAGGAGCCGGTCGACGGTGATTGTGCGAAGGGTGCTGGTGGGAAAATGAAATGATAGGAATTCAAAACAGTCAAATGAGAACAATAAGCAATCGTGATTGCTCAAAAAAAAAAAAACAAAAAAGAACGCTAATGAGATTTCACTGAACCAGTTGGCTCTGTATCTTTAAAACTAAAACATGCAGATTCCCATCCTAATTAGGAGAACAATTTCGTTCTTGAAAAAATGTGAAATCTAACATATTTTATGGTCTCCATATCCTCTTATTCATGTTTAAAAAATCGCATTAATTTCATACGAACAATACGTCCTACATGGTCAGCAATAGGGATTGCAATACCGGACCAAGAATTCAATATCGATATTCGGTATTTTTAAAACGTGATACCGGAATACCGGTATTAATAACGGTATTTGAAATTTCTCAAATTGCTTGAAGACATGATATTTTGAGGCCACATTTCATAATTTTGTACAAAATTTGCATTATTTATGAAAACGTATTGCGAACAAATATGAAATGAAGAAACAAATGTCATAATAAAAAAACAATACAAGTAAAAATTATTTTGCATCTATTGAATTGTCTCTAAGCCAGTCGACTCATTTTAGTGATCAACTTTCCTAGAGTTGAAAGTACTCTTTCTGAATTCACGCAGGTCGGTGGTACTGTTAACAATGCGTGATACGTATCCTCTAATTAAATTGCCTAAAAGTATTTTATCTTCAGAAAAATTCGGTCTGTTGTATGTCATTTTTGGATAAACCCTTTTGTGTGCGTGTGTGTTTCTTTCGTACAATGTGTATTTCTATTATGTTTTTAATTTAAAGCAAGTTGAAATTTCTTTCCTGAGAGACGCTACTTTCCCAATATTAACATCATTTTCTCTTGAACAGGAGAGGTTTGTGTTTTCTTTTTATTAGCCCTTTGGTCCGGAATTTACGATGAACTAGACTAAATTTGATCTTGTTGGTTTATCTTATTCGTTTTAGCTTTCTTTTTGAAATTCTTTGCAATTATAATTATCTAAATATCTGAAAATATCTTTGAGTTCGTGGAACTATTTAATATTTTCAGCTAACTGGTATTTTCCTCAGCATATACTGGTATTAAGAAATTGCAAAATTGCTTGAAATAACGGTATACTGGTATTGCAATCCCTAGTCAGCAGAGTCCCAATTTATGTTTACGGAACTCTCAGAAATATAAAATGTATACATGCTCTCCAGATCTGTGCATTAACGCTTTGTTAATCCATCCGGTCATTCAAAGCTTTTCACAGACTTCCTCACGTTTAGGGAAATCGCAATATTTTCACACGAAAAACACAAAACTAAACTTTTTATGTGCAAGCTAGAGCCCCTATTCCTATTAAGGGTAATCACAATAACTACACAAGAAAAAAAAATATAGTCTCTATGACATTGCTTGTAATTGGATAATCTTGCATTACGTTTCAATTGTTCAAAAATGTTGATCTAAAACGAATTAAAAACTTTTAGGGCATTTTCTGCTCAATGGTTCTTTTCTCGTTTATGTACTAATGAACCGTTTTCTAAATAGCCTTTTAAATTTTATGGTCAAACAAATTTTTCAATATAGTAATCACCGCATATCATAAAAAGATCAAAAACATCAGAAATTGCAAAAAAAAAAATTTGCCCTTAAAACCACAAAAATAGGCAAATAAGGTTATCTAATTATTTTGTGGATCGCCGCACTGCTAAATATAGTTCCGTTGTTGGATACTCTGCTTTTTAAATTTATATTTAAGTTTCTGTACTTTATTAATTTCTTTTTTACTTCCTTTTACAAAAAAGGAAGTATTGTATTCTAGAAAAAAAATTTCACTCAAAAATCGGCCTTAACATTCATTTTACTCACCCCCGAATGAATGATGAGTTTTTTTTTCGATCTGACCACGCGTGGATGTATGCTTAGGAACGTACAGACACCCGAATATCCATTTTGACGACCCACGAGTTTATTACATCGAATTTTTCGTGACGTCCATATGTAAGTACGTATGTGCGTATGTGTGTATGTACGTATGTATCTCGCATAACTCAAAAACGGTATGTCCTAGCAAGTTGAAATTCGGTACGTAGATTCCTAGTGGGGTTTAGTTGTGCACCTTCCCTTTTGGATGCATTCGAATGTTTCTAAGGGGGTATTTTACACCTTTTTTGGGGGGAAATCATTGTTAATTTCAATGCTAACTCAAGTGGTTTTATAATTTGGCAAACACTTGGCGATACATCGGCAAGCTGTTAGCTGCCAAGTTTTGTCGAAAACTTGGCAAAAAATCGACGTTTTTTTTTTTTTTTACTTTTAAATATGGTTTTAATTTGGCCAATGCTGGTGATATTTAAAGAGTTAATCACTGAATCACATTAAAATTGCCAATGATGGGGAAATAAATCTGTGTAAAAAATTTTTTTGCTTCGGTTCGCAAGAAACTGCGGGTGGAACTACAGTAGAACCTCTCAATAAGGGACACTAAGGGGACCAGACATTTTGTCCCTTAAATAGAGGTGTCCCTTATTCGGAGGTGGATGAATTGAGGCATGCTGCGTACTTAGTAGTACAATATCACAATAAACATTAACTATTAGGACTTAACATTATATACTGAAAATGTTTCATATATGCTAAATAAAATGCACAATCAATTCAAATTTCTAAGTTTATGTTATTTTATCAATAAAAATTTAATCAAAAATTTTGTAATGACAAAGCATACAGAAAAAATTTTGAAGTCATTCATTACATATATTTGCTTTACGTCATATAATTTACAATGTAACACTATGTGAATTACGATTAATGTTCAAATTTTAAGTTTTATATACATCGGCTTTGAATCCACTTCAGTAAGTTGTTGAGAGGACAAATCATGCATGTTAATTTCAGCAAGTTTTTTTAAACAATACATTACTAATTTCCTTCACATATGTGTACGTCAAACTTACCTCATAATTTTTAGAGGAATAGTGACACTTTAATTCCAGTCAATTCATTATTTCTTATGCGTTTATACATTATTTTTTGCATTTTTTGAGCTTTGTGACTGTCCCTTAAACAGAGTGTCCCTTAATTAGAGGTAAATACATAGAGGTCCCTATTCAAAGGGACTGGGACCGGAAAAAATGTCCCTTAGAGGTGTCCCTTATTCGGAGGTGTCCCTTAATGGAGGTTCTACTGTATCTAGTGTTTCCTTGCTTACTCCAAGGCGCTATTATCATTAAATTGGCGTAAAAGGAACTCAAGTGATGCTCGTTTTATCTTCTTTTGTGCCTTCCAAATGTTTTGGCCAACTATACTTTCTATTTTTACTTCGTTACCACAGCAGCTTACAAAGATATTTTACTGTGTGTTCTAGTTCTTTTTCATAAGCATAGATAGCAGCACTGCAAAACATGGTTTCTTTGTTAGATTAGAGCTGGATGTTCAACGTATCATTTTACAATTCACATCTTTTTCTTTTCATCTCCGAAATTTCCAAATTTAAATGGTTAAATATATTTTTTATTTTGTGACCACCCTATCTCGTAACAATAGACTATAATAAAGTCAGACCAAACAACGTAAGTAGAAGCACAAATTTGTAAATTACAGCAGACACGTGTTTCGGCGTTACAGGGAACGCCTTTTTCAATGCAAAAATAATGAGCTTATGGATGAAAAGACATCCGACAAAAGCTTTTGTCGGATGTCTTTTCATCCATAAGCTCATTATTTTTGCATTGAAAAAGGCGTTCCCTGTAACGCCGAAACACGTGTCTGCTGTAATTTACAAATTTGTGCTTCTACTTACGTTGTTTGGTCTGACTTTACTATTCAGCACAAAGGTATTTATTTATCTTAATAGACTATAAGTTCGAATTTTTCAAAATAAAACATTTTTTCCTTTTAAACCTAAAATAAGAGGTAGTATTGTGTCCAGCTCCGTGGTGTGAACATACAGGGCAGCACTACTATATATAGTTCCTCTATTGAAGAAGCAAGACTTCATTCGATACGCTTTTTATATCGAATTGTATATTATCAATTCATATTATTAATATCGAATTAAATATTGTTATGTTTTTAGAACGTATCGAGTGAAGCCTTGGTTAAAGTATTGTGTAAATTAAAAGTTCCGATTCTGAATTCTAAATGTCAGCATTTTATTTTATTTATCATTACTTAGGGTCTGGTGGGGTAAAGTGGTCATAAAATCGTAGGTTTTCAACTTTGGTGGATAATAAATACAACAAATAATTTAAACACCTCAACTTTTTTTGTTGTTATTTTACATTGCATTATTAAAGAACACAGTGCACTGAAGTTTAGAAAAATATATATTGATTTAACTAGTTTTATAACACTTTCTTTTCCCTTTGTATTTATGACCACTTTACCCCATGGGATGGGGGAAAGTGGTCATAGCATGGGATAAAGTGGTCATAGTTAAAAATAAATGCAAAACCGCATTAAATAACCCTAATATTTGTATATTTCAGTTATTTTATGGTTACAAGTATATGCACTAATATATGCGTGTATTCACGAGTATACACGTGTCGTGTAAACATGAGTAATCACGTTCATATATGAGTAGGTAACGTGCATATCTGAGTATATACATGTATAGTAGACGTATATACGCATATAATGTACAAGTGTACATGTGGGTATATACATAACTGTACATAATTGTATATACGGATATACACGAGTTAATTCGTGGATGCATCCAGTGCGTGTTTGTACGTGTCTACTCACGTATATACACGTATATATGCAAGCACGAGTATATACGTATGTATACGTGTAAACACAATTATATACCTGAAAAAACGTATATACGTACATTTATGTGTCCGTACATACTCGTCAACCAGTACATATATGTATTCACGAGTATATACGCTTACATACATGTATGCCTACAGAGTGAATCCAAGCTCTTGAGCAAAAATCTAAGGGGTGTGAGAGGTGAGGATAAAAAGCAAAGAACAATAAGGAGTTTATGGTCGTTGACGCGCTACATGCGCACAAAGCCAGAAACTGATGGATGCAAAACAGGTCACAAATTTTTTACACAAAGATGATTTTACTCAAAATTTAGTTTTTAAGAAATATTTAGAGCAATTTTTAAAAGTTACGGCCCGTAGTAGTTCTAATACACGCATCGCAACAAAGGCGCAGCGACGGATGAAAGTTTTTCAAAAGTCTCGTTATTAAAACAGAGAGTGCTTTGTGATTGCGACGCTTGCATTACAGCTGCAGGCCGCAAATTTCTTCAATCGCTTTAAAACCTTCTTACAACCTAAAATTTTGTGCAAAATTGTCTTAGTGTTACAAATTTGTGACCTGTTTTGCATCCACCAGTCTTTGGCTTTGCGTGCATGTAGCGCGTCAGCATTGTGTTTGTGACCATATGTTCCTTGTGATTCTTGCTTCTTATCCTCCCCTCTAACACCTGGTAAAAATTTTCCCAAGAGTTTAAACTAACCCTGTATACTTGTATGTCATATGCTTGTATGTAAGTATCTACTCGAGTACGTATGTGTATATACGTGTCTACCTGAGTATATAAGTGTTCGTATACATACGAGTAAAAGCAAGTAGATACTTGTATAGTCGAATGTATATCTGCATAGATAAAACATACCCATATCGCAGATACCCATATACGTATTTATTGGTGCATTTATGTGAATACGTTTGTATACGTGCCTACACGAGTATATGCGTATGCATACGTATATACTCGTATGTTTAACCCCATTTACGGTAAAAACAATACATATTAAGTGAAATTAATATTTAATTCATATCTGCCTTATACATAACTCTTAAGTGACATTGGAAGAACAATATTCGTTAAGCCTAATATTATGACCACTTTACCCCATCTTACTGAAATTGTTCTAAAAAATGATCTAAAATATATTCAGCTAACTGCTAATGAGTAAGCGATCTTAAGACATGTAGGAAGCTTCCTGTGCCGTCAATCTGTTCATAATTCTAACAAACAAAATTTCCTAAAAAAGTTAAAAGAGGTGTTTAGATTTTTAAAATTTTCATATTTACACAAAATATTTTTTTTTTTATCAAATAAAATTTTGCCAGGTTTGGACATTTCGTATTCAAAATGTAGTTTCTAACTCCCTAAACCTAAAATAAAATTTTCACATTCATTCGAACATTTATTTCCAAGCTATAGTCATTTATTTGACGTATGACCACTTTACCCCATTGACCACTTTCCCCCACCAGACCCTATCGTTTAGCTTAACTTTTTATTGATCCTAATTTTTAAATCCGACACAAACCGGTGACTATTCCTCCTCAGGATTGAATCGATTGAAAAACTGTATCCCTTTAATCGGTTCATTCCACTCATTGTGTCATCTACCGCGGTTTCATTGCTGAGACTATTGAATGTGCAAGAGTAACACATTTCATTCTGTTGGGATCCAAGCAGCGTCGTTTGCCTTTAAAAATTACTTTTTTCAGCAATAATCTCAACATTTAAATGTGATATTTTTCAAAAACATTTTAAAATTTGTGTTTTGACTTTAAACTTCTGTTCGAACCATGAGAAAAATAAATAAGGATAAAAACTTTAAAAATCATAGTTTAACTCAGTGGCGTAGCGAAAAAAATCCATGCGGGGGGGGGGGGGGATTTTTTCTGAAGTTTAAAGTAAAGCCATGCCCTGAAGTTTATACACTTATACTATATATATATATATATATATATATATATATATATATATATATATATATAAATAGGTTTGGGGCTCATGGGGGGTTCTGACCCCCTATCCCCCCATGGCTACGCCGCTGGTTTAACTTAGTTATCGTTTATGGTTAAACAACTACTTGGTAACAGCGGGCTTTAACTGAAGAAACAACAAATAATTTATAGTCAAATGTCCCAAAACATGGATAAAAATTGTAAAATAAAAAATCCTTACTATTTAAGTAGGGAAGAGCGGGGCTGAAAGTTCCGCTGGTAAGTTGTTCCCATTGAAACAGCTTAAGGAAGAAAAAAGAAAAATATATTTAGTTAATACATGGTGAAAGGAATGAATGAAGAAAGAAAAATGAAAAGAATGCCTCAGCGCACAAATGGCAGTCATTTTAGTCGGGCGAGGGGCGCGCTACATTAAAAGCTGAGCACGTGCATCGCTAATCTACTTTTGTAAATATTTTGGTTTTTGAACTTTCTGGTCTTTTTCACGAACTTGAATTGATAACGTTTAGTTCTTTGGTGTTTTTATACAAATATCAGTTGTGCATCCTAAAATATTAGGCTGAAACGATTTACGGTTTGCTTTCAAATCCATGATTTGGTTTTTCAAGGTCATGTGCGTATGGGGCTAGTTGTCCTTTCTTTGAGGGAGAGTTGCTTCGAGGAACAACTTGCCCCAGAAAGGAGGAGTAGCTGGCGCCAAGGAACTTCTTGCTCCTATTCATTTGTATCAGCGCTTCAGTGAACAAAAACATATACAAATGAATATTACATGTACACTGTTAAAAATTCAGGAAGATTTTCTGGTAATTGTTACTGTAAAATTGCATCGCCGACGCATCGCTGATTTTTACGGTAATTTATACCGGAGAAATAAGCGATCCCAGCGCCAACTGGTTGCTGTGGCCTACCGAGGAAACCGTAAAATTTTACAGTAACATTTGATTTTTACGGTAATAGTTACTGGCAACATGGATGCCAGTAACAATTACCGTAAATTTTCCGGAAAATTTTTAACAGTGTAGGGTGACGGCATCGGCACTAGTAACAGACAGTCTTAAGTTTAGATTTAAATAAGAATTTTAGGCGGGTAAAACTGATGCTGCTGTGGTGGCGACAGGAACGGCGAAAAAAAAGTTCCCTTACTTTTCCCTGATTAAGTTCACTGAATTTCCCTGGCCATGTTACCATGGACAATGGTTTTCTTCCTTTACCCTACCTGAAAACCATTGCATATTATATGAAATGCAGTGTTTAAAGCGTTTTAAGCTATTAATTAAAAATATATTTTGAAAATAAGCTTCTTTTTTTTAAGTAAAAATAGTATATTAAAATGCCTACGAAGAAATATTATAGGAAATCTAAAACAAATACTCTTTACTTCCAGTAACCTGTTAACATAAAAATTCTAAGAAATTATTAAAACCACTCTTAAAGACATATCTAATAGGGAAGTTGCAACCTATTAAATGTTCATATTGTGGCTATTGGATATTGTTAACTGACCCTCAAAGCTAAAAAATTCACCATCGCCGAATTTTAAAACACCATGATTGATTTTTAATAATTTTTTAAAAATCCACGCGCAAAAGTGCGCTTTTCTGAAACGTCACGAGCCTACGTCACAGGGCGCGAATGGGCAGCCTTCCGCCGAAGATCCCTTGTTTTCGCTAGGGACATTTTGGGCGCGCTGATATTTTTATTTTTTAAAAATTCAATAATCCTTTTGAACACACTATTGAGACCGGATTCGTTAAAGCACAATCTAATAATCTTCCTCATGTAACATCAATGATGATATTCGAATATTTCCGAGAGGATGAGAGGTTTAATGTTCCAGAAACGCGAGGAGTTAAATGCGAGGAGATAAGCCTTTTACGTTTCGTCTTCGAAGTCGAATGCGTGACCTTCGGCTTCTCCCCTATCGGAAAAGCGCATGACGTCACTTCCTATGCCATTTGACGTCACAAGTGCTTGAACTTTAAAAATTAATTTTAAAAAAGAAACTACTTATCGTATCGCAAAATTTTTTTCACCTATGATGTTCATACATGTTACTCTATCATATAAAAATAAAATTGAAAAATCGAAAACTTCCCTATTATGATAAAACTAAAAAAGTTTATTTGGAAATAATTTTGAACTGAATTTTTAAGCAGCATAACTGTTGCTGCGAGAATAACAAATAATTTTGAAAATATAGAAGTACGTAAATAATGGGCATATTTATGTAAAACAAATTGGAACATTTTTAAACAACCAGTCATATTGAGTTATTCTCTAATCAAGAACTTAGGTTTTAGTGAAGGAATACAGCATTTTAACTATTAAAAATAGTAAAAATATTTACTTATGTACACAACTCAATTTCAAATGATTTCATTATTAGTCGAAAGAAAACTTTTGTAACCAACAACATTGAAATGTAAAAAAAAAATAATTAATTTCAAAATTTATAGTGTATAACTTGGATTTAAAAAAAAAGAATTTTAAAGTCTGAAAAAAAAAACCTTCGCATAACCTAAAGCGACAGCAAATAATAAAATGGCAAAAAAACAAAGATTCTCATTTAACATTCAATTTTAGCAATCAAATCGAAAATGTCAAGAAAAATACTTTTTAAGCTCTTAGCAGTATGAATTTAAAAAAAGAAGATTTTTTCTTAAAATTGTAATTACAGTATGCTAGCTACTTCAAGAAAATGAGTAAAGGCAATGGAACGAAGTCTTTAATGGCGGCTTCCTCTTTGCCTGTAGGGTTGTTTATTTTACGTAGCATGGAACGCCTGGCAGAGAAATTCAAACTACGTAAAATAAATAACTTTGTAGATACAGAAGCTTAGGAAGTTTATCCTGTGGTTAATAACTTAAGAATCAATGCTTTGACTTAAAGGGAAAAAAGCACAAACATGTGTCATTGTATAATCGCACCTCAATAATTTAATTTATTCATTTTTTTTAAACAAATAATTGGCGGAAAATGCATAGAAAATAAAGGTATTTAATTTTGCAAAGCGAAAAAAAAAATTTTTTTGTCTTCGTTTCATCATATTTCCCTGAATTTTTATTATTTTTTCGAAATTCCGTGATATTTCCCTCATTAATAAAGTTCCCTGACTTTTCCCTGATTTCCCTGATCTATCGCCACCCTGTATCAGAGCGAATTCTAAGAGCCAGTTCGTATTTTTAAGGCAGTGGTGGAAGGTTATGAACAGCTACCAGGAGGTACGCCGGTGTTTTATGTTCATTTGAATTTAATAACCTTTCGGATCTAAAGAAAAAAACTTTTGCGTATTTTGAAGATAAATATGGAATTCTGTCCATGACTCATCCTTTCTTCATCCTATCTATTTCAGGGTATCATCAGAATGGCCGGTGTCTGTTACTGGGGGGAGGGGGTCGGACTCTTTTTTTCAAACTAAGCTAATGGAAAAAAAAAAATTATTTGAATTTCGACATCTTGAATTCAAATTATGTTTTTCGCAATCACGAGTGTGTGTGTATGTAGGCGTGTGTGTTTGTGTGTGGAGGGTATGTGTGTTGGTGTGTAGGGGGTATGTGTATGTGTGTGTAAGCGTATGTGTATTTCTGTCTGTTTGCAGGCACGAGTGTGTGTATGAGTGTTAGTGTGTGGTGGGGAATGTGTATGTGTGTGTAGGCATATGTGTTTGTGTCTGTGTGCAGGCATGAGTGTGATGAGTGTGTGGGTAGTTGTGTGTGTATGTGTAGGTGTCTGTATGTATGTGTAGGTGTTTGTATGTATGCGTGTGTCTATGCGTGTGTTTCAGTGTGTGTATTTATGTGTTTGAGTGTGTGTATGTATGTGTTTGAGTGTGTGTATGTGTTTGTGTGTGTATGTGTGTGTAGGTCTATGTATTTGTGTGCGCGTGTGTGTGTATGTAGTTGTGTATGTATGCGCATGTGTTTAGCATATTGACGCAACCTGGAGACGGCTTTCGCTATAGTAGCAGCATCGTGAGGATCCGGTTGACGGTGATGCTGCAAAGGGCGCTGGCGGGAAAATAAAATGAAAGCACATCAAAACAAACAAGTGAGAACAATAAGCAATCGTGATTGCTTAGAAAAAATTAAATAATTCCAAGGATCCAGAAGCAGCCAAACATTAGATCAGATGTAGAATCATGAGAGAAAAATAGTTTTAAAAGACTAAATACATTAAAAGGCTAAAAGAATTGAGTTCACCTGAGAGCGATGTCTTAAGCATGTCTGTTACTTATGCCGTTACCCTATTTTTTTGTTACCGTGAACGACAGAAATTGGAGAATGTCGACTTTCGCCAATGATTCACCGGAAATATTCTGTCTTTTTCATATAGACAGAAAGAAAAATATGAAATTTTACAAGATCGAGACATTTTTAATGCTTTGATATCAAATTTTGAAATTTTTGAAGGAACATATTTTTTATTCTTGAGCTTGATGACTACTCTTTGTGGTGGTGTGAGAAAATAGCTAAAGGGGCAAACCAATTCCATTTTGCTCAGCTCAGAGAAAGCAGATGTCTAATTGGGCGGATCACTTCATATGCAATTGGATTTGTTCCAGGCTGTACCTGTTTATCCGTCATTACCGGTGACTGCAACTCCTCCTTTGTGAGATTAGCCTGGTTGAATCTGTGTGAGAATTTCATTATCGGAGGTGTAAATTAAAACCCCATTAATAGTATGTTTCTAAATCTAGAGAAAGGTAGTTGCAACAGTCGCTGAAAATAGCAAATTATAATATTACGCATGAACAGTAAAATCCCGAGTTTTTACGGAATAGACAACCACGGTAACCCTGGATAAACGAATTTCAATGGATATTCGTTCGACAAACACTCGTTCGAAAAAAAACAAGAAAGAAAAAATGCATACAGTTATACAAGAGCAAAAAAAATCAGAAACAGTGACATACATTGAAACTCTTGAGTAACGATACTAGATACTAACGTAGTACACTAAAAACAATAACTGTACGATGTAGAGATTGTGCGTACAGGCAAACCAAAAAAAAAAAAAGCTTATTGTTGCAAACAAACACGGCAAAACAATGGCAACAGATCAACTTAATCAAATCAAGTTAGGTTACACCAAAAACGTGTGAAGGAAGAGAAATTTGTTGATCAAAAACTGTCCTGGTCGCTGGTTTACAGGAGCAATGAGTGTAGATGTGAAAAACGGGTTTCAATTAATCAGTTTTCGGTGACCTAGGATACTTAAGCAAATCTGCAATAACAATATCCGCTTACGGACAATTGGGAGTAGTGTAATGATTTACTCTAACTTCTTCTCTTCGCTTAAGAAGTTTGCGAAATATCGTGTATCATTTACAGTCAAGGTTTTTTTTTCTGTTATGATTGAAGACTGAACTAGTAATCATAGCATATTAGCAATTGAAGTTGTCAGTTATTATATGTAATTTTACTCTATACTTAATGTATTTTATTGTGGTCACATATTATAATATTACTATATATATTAACTGTTTCTTAATATATGTATTTGTACTTAAAGGGTAATAACTAAACTTTTAATTACAATTTAGCAATGCAAAAACTTGAAATAAGTTTAGTTTTCTGTAAGTTTAAGAAAAACAACTGATTATTTGAACGATATTGCTTATGAGTCTTCAAATAAACTTTTGTTTACATCAAAATAAATAAATAAAAATAGTCATAAGTTACACCTTTAATAAGTAACTTGTCTTGAATCATTGTTAATCTTAAAATCATCATCGTTAGTCATCGTCAGGTCAATATTGAAGCAACTTGACCCAACCGCGGAATAACTTGCCCCAAAGCGGGACAAGTTGTTCCTTTTTGGTTTTAGGTTCTAAAAAATTAATTGGGGCCGTGGTAGCCCGATCGGTAGAGTGTTGGATTCGGGGCCGGAGGGTCCTGGGTTCGAACCTCGATGGTCGAAGACCCATCGTCCTTAAAGGGGACTGGGCGACGGTAAATATGCTCGTGGTCTCAATGTCCTCCAAGTGAAAAGATACCTCTGGGGGTGCCAGGACCAGGTAGCTATTTGCTCCTGGACTAGTTCTAAATTCTCATTAACTGTTCGATCCGGTGATGGTGCTGCCATCTATAGGTATATAAAAATAATGGAGGCAAGGCACTTAGTATGCAGTTCCTCGACATAAATACAGTTGTAGTCACTTGTGACTCTGAATAGGAATAGGAAAAAATTAATTATAAAAAACATCTTACGTAACGCAACTCAAAAAACAATCTTAACATGAAAGGGTTATGTCATACTCAAGTTTAATTTCGAAATACTAATTTTGGAACTAAGTTTTCATAACAAATTTTGAGCTTTGAAAATCGGAACTTTTAGCCTCTTTCTCACCTAATAGTAAATGTTTTTCGCCAATTAAAGGAAGTAGGCATTTTCAAGAACACTAAGCTAAAGAAAACAAGTCCTACATTCGCGAATGCCGAGAAAAGAAATCTAATTTTGTTTTCCATCAGATTCGTGCATTTACAAGTTCAAAATTTATTTAATACCATCTTCAGTGGATATTTTATTGGTAATTGGCAAATACAATTTGTTCCTGTTGCAAATTAGAAGACCAAATTGAGTATATTTCCAAAATGCAACACGAAGAATATTAGCTTAAAGAATGAGCGATGTTAAAATATACCTTTCATAATACTTTATTTCTTATAATTGACTAGCATTCCCGTACCCGACATTGCTCGGGTAATGGAATTAGCAGGGGTTAACAGTGATTGGGGCACCTAGTTTCAAAAATCTCCTATAATAATTACTTATTACCTATATTTTTTTCTAATTTTGAGAGGATCCCGGGGCCTCTGGACTCTATATATGTATGCCCTTGTCCTTAACCGATCTTCAACTGTTATTAACGATTTTTTTTTTAAAGTATTGATTATCTTTGCAAACACAGGCCATCCACATTTTATTGTTATACTTATGTTTAAGCAAGAACTTCTTTGTATACAACATTTCTAGTTTTTTTTTTGAGCAATCGCGATTGCTTATTGTTCTCATTTGACTGTTTTGGCGTCCTATCATTTTATTTTCCCACCAGCACCCTCTGATAGCATCACCGTCGCGTCGGCCGGCCTGACGATGCTACTGCTCTTGGGAAAACCGTCTCCAGGATGCGTCCATATCCTACACACACAAGCATACACACACACGCCTACACACACATACACACACTCATGCCCGCGCACAGACGCAAACACACACATACAAACACTCATGCCTGCACACAGAAACAAACACATATGCCTACATACACACACACACGAACGCCTACACACACGCGCGTACACACACAGCACTGCATACACAACACGCACACACATGCATACATACACACACGCACCCACACACATGCGCCTACACAAACACATACGCTCGTGATTGCGAAAAACATAATTTGAATTCAAGATGCCAAAAATTAAATTAATATATAATTTTTTTCCCTGGTGCTAAAACTATTAAGCTGCTTGATGAACTGACGTTGGGGTAAGCTACATAAAATTGTCCGTGTGAAAAAATTTCTTCTCCAAAATCGATCCCTGCTACTTTTAATGTCTGTCCTTGTGACTTATTAACGGTTATTGCAAAGCAAACTTTTACAGGAAACTGCACTCTTCTAAATTTAAAAGAATCGTCCGCCTGTGATGATGTTCTTGAAAACTTCGCTTCTAGTTTTGAAAAAAAGGAAACCAAAAGACAGAAACATTATTATTTGATTTGAGTAAAGTCTCGAAGAATCAAGTGAGAAACAAAAACAATATCAAATAAAAAATTCGTTTTCGACCAAAAGTTGAGATGGAGTACTGAATAATGATTTGAACGGAGGAAAGCCTCCGAAAATAAGGGATTTAAATTTCAATGACAGGTTTTAATTTCACGGATATTAAGGAGTTTTAATTAATTTCTCCTCAACTAATCGATATTTCGAAAAAAACTTTCTTAGCGGATACTTTCATAATCATGTGGACATGCCTGCCAAATTTCAAGTCTGAGGCTTCAGCAGTATTGGCTGTGCGTATATATATATATATATGTGTGTGTGTGTTATCTCAGGACATTGATTTTTATACATTAAGATTTAAGATACAAGTCCAACGTCATTTGGCATCATAACATTTATGAGTCGTTTATTTGCATTTGTCAAGTTAAAAGGTTTTTATTATTTCAGCTTGTAGTTCTTTTAAGCTAGTTGCTTCAGATGATTAGATATAATTCTTTTCAAAATGACCTGAGATTCCACAGCTACAGCTTTAGAACAATAAAGTGGTACCTTATAGCTCGTAACCGTAACACATACGGCGGCACAAATACACATTCGCCTGTACACACCCAAACACACACACTCGTGCTGACAATTTGTATAGGTTAGTTTCAAAGGCATCTCTGCACCTGTGTAAAATTTCATCCAAATCGGAGAGGGTCGAGCTGGGAGGATTTCAAAATTTTGATCTGTTGACGAGGAATGAATCTATTCAGAGTAAAGTTGAGAATTTCTTGGTTACTACCAACACTTAAGCCACAAAAAGTGTGAAGGATTTTTTCTGTCACTCTGTAAGCACTGTTAATTCCATCCTTATCACTAGACCCAGTAATTATTCTCTGACGTTTTGGTCAAAAGTTTACTCATTTATGTAAACATGAGTGAACTTAATGTCAGAGCTCAAACTTATACACCTATCCAGAAAGGTTGATCGGAAAAACTCTTATCACGTTTATATGCAAACTTCTAGCCATTATTAAGGGTTTCTACTTGATAAGCATTAAATTTCAACCCTAAAAGATTGTTTAGGGCAGTCTATTTTTTTACAAGAAGTTACGAAAAAATGTGAGTGATCTTCATAGAAAATTAGTTACTATTAGCGGCGAAGAAATTTAAACACAGAGACATAGGTGTTCATCAATATGTCATTTGCAGAGGTTCATCCATATGTCAATTAGTAATGTTACTCCTGATCAAGACACTTGAATGTACTGCGAACCTTGCGACGAAATCTAGATGTGTTGGTCTACCAGAAGTTTGTTGCGATATCAAGCTGCTGCTAACCAAGCTCTAATTTTCCTATTGGTTTATAGTGTACATCTTGTAACTTGTTGCTTGTTGTTGGAAGACCTCTTTTGTATTTGAGTTGAAAGACGAGAAAATAATCTAATCTAATTGATCTGAGTGATTTAATATTGGTTTATCTTGCAGCCTATTTTTGAACTTTTAATCTGCGTCGCAAACCGCGTAAAAAGTACTGCCACCGAGATAAAGAAGACGGCTACTACTAAAAAATTGTACTAGGTGTACAATGCATGCTTAAAAAACTTTACAAAACTCTGAATAGTTTTTTAAGCATGTATTAATGGTTTGTTTATTATGTATTAATGTATTGATGGTTTGTTTGTTTTCTTTAGTGACTGAGGATGAAAGAGATCCACACTGAAAACCATTTTAAGCTGCATTGTAACCAGTACCAAGTGATGTTTCTGGTGCGTTGGAAGATTGACATCCAACTATGAAGACCAGCAGTGATCGCTTAGTCGTGGTTTGAGACATCTTGTGACGGGACATACGCGCCATTTCTTTACTTTTTGCTGATGGAACGAAAACGTCCAAAGAGTTCTACAAAACTTGTATCCAATGTTCTGCAAAGGCCCATCTCATTTATCATGAAATACTAACTCATGTCATCTCCTGCGCCTTTCTGTTAGCTTAGAGTAAACGCTGAGCTACTGTATGTGAACAGGAGCTGTTGTATTAAAACAAGGTTAAGAACTTACTGTCAAGAAATCCAAAATTTGCAATGCTTAAAATTGTGACCAAGGTTCAAGGAAATTATTGCATTATTGTATTCTGCTTAAATATGTGCTAAGTATGTACTTTATTTTGAAATAAAATCTAGCAGAGCTCAAGCACTGGAGCGAGGGAAAAGACGATTGCTTTCCCTCATCCTCTGGTAAGTAAAAGGTAAGTGTCGCTCCAGTCTTAGAATAACTACTGTCGACATAACTTGTAATCAATTTGTAAGACACAGATGGAGGCAGTAGTTTTCTCCAGACGAACGTTCGCGATAAAACAGAAATGAGAATTTTTCATGAATTCCTTTTCCAATATTTCTCAACAAATTAATAATAATGACTAAATAATATTCGTCTGTTCTTAAAAAGAAAAGAAAGGTTTGTGTAAAAACTAATTTATATTTTTCTACTTCAGTAGTATCAAATGCGTCTGACACTCATTTGACACATTACACAATATGATTTTGTTCATGAATGATTAAATGAATAATTCTAGTTTCTATCATAAAAGCCTGAATATATTTCATTTCCCTGCAAAAACTTTCATTGTTTGGTCGAACCAAAAAAGTTGAAGTTTAATTGACGCTTCAATTTTCAAAGTCTCCCTGATTCAATGATAAAACAGGAATATAGCTCGTTTGGAAGGAGAGTGCTTCACAAGGTTCGTACACTCCTTCAAAACTCCTCCAATACTCCTTCATTTAGGAAATTTTTTTGAAGAGCCCTTCAAATTACTTCATTTTGGTTTTAACTCCTTCAAAACTCCTTCTTTTTTAGTTCAAGACCACATAATCTTCCTCTGTGACACTAATGATATTTAATACGGCGTCTGACGAAGCCGTGATTGCTCAGTAAGTAAGGCGCCAGACCTGTAACCGAAAGGTCTCGGGTTCGATCCCGGAAGAAAGCATCGATGCTTTCAGCGTTTATCAGACGGTTAACTAGAAAAAGGGTTATTATTTTTTTTTTAGCAATCAAAATTTTTTTAAAGATATTTTTTTTTTCTGCAACGAGAAACATGGATTAGGCTGAGGTATTAAATTCTGGTTCTACCTAAAAATTTCAATGCGGATTTCATTAAAGTTAAATCAATAACATGCGAGGAGCATTTTCTTGTATTTATGATATTTAATACAGCATCTGACGAAGTCGGGATGGCTCAGTCGGTAAGGCACCAGACCTGTAACCGAAAGGTATCGGGTTCGATCCCGGAAGAAATCTTCGATGCTTTCAGCATTTATCAGACGGTTAACTAGAAAAAAGTGTTATTTTTTTTTTTAGCAATCAAAATTTTTTTAAACATATTTTTTTTTCTGCAACGAGAAACATAGATTTGGCTGAGGTATTAAATTCTGGTTCTACCTAACAATTTTAATGCGGATTTCATTAAAGTTAAATCAATAACAAGCGAGGAGCATTTTTTTTTGTATTTATGATATTTAATACAGCATCTCACGAAGTCGGGGCTCAGTCGGTAAGGCGCCAGACCTGTAACCGAAAGGTCTCGGGCTCGATCCCGGAAGAAATCTTCGATGCTCTCAGCATTTATCAGACGGTTAACTAGAAAAAAGTGTTATTTTTTTTTTAGCAATCAAAATTTTTTTAAACGTTTTTTTTTCCTGCAACGAGAAACATGGATTTGGCTGAGGTATTAAATTCTGGTTCTACCTAATAATTTCAATGCGGATTTCATTAAAGTTAAATCAATAACAAGCGAGGAGCATTTTTTTTTTGTATTTATGATATTTAATACAGCATCTGACGAAGTCGGGGCTCAGTCGGTAAGGCGCCAGACCTGTAACCGAAAGGTCTCGGGCTCGATCCCGGAAGAAATCTTCGATGCTTTCAGCATTTATCAGACGGTTAACTAGAAAAAAGTGTTATTTTTTTTTTAGCAGTCAAAATTTTTTTAAACATTTTTTTTTCTGCAACGAGAAACATGGATTTGGCTGAGGTATTAAATTCTGGTTCTACCTAATAATTTCAATGCGGATTTCATTAAAGTTAAATCAATAACAAGCGAGGAGCATTTTTTTTTGTATTTATCATATTTAATACGGCATCTGACGAAGTCGGGATGGCTCAGTCGGTAAGGCGCCAGACCTGTAACCGAAAGGTCTCGGGCTCGATCCCGGAAGAAATCTTCGATGCTCTCAGCATTTATCAGACGGTTAACTAGAAAAAAGTGTTATTTTTTTTTTAGCAATCAAAATTTTTTTAAACATATTTTTTTTTCTGCAACGAGAAACATGGATTTGGCTGAGGTATTAAATTCTGGTTCTACCTAACAATTTTAATGCGAATTTCATTAAAGTTAAATCAATAACAAGCGAGGAGCATTTTTTTTTGTATTTATGATATTTAATACAGCATCTGACGAAGTCGGGGCTCAGTCGGTAAGGCGCCAGACCTGTAACCGAAAGGTCTCGAGCTCGATCCCGGAAGAAATCTTCGATGCTCTCAGCATTTATCAGACGGTTAACTAGAAAAAAGTGTTATTTTTTTTTAGCAATCAAAATTTTTTTAAACATTTTTTTTTCCTGCAACGAGAAACATGGATTTGGCTGAGGTATTAAATTCTGGTTCTACCTAATAATTTCAATGCGGATTTCATTAAAGTTAAATCAATAACATGCGAAGAGCATTTTCTTGTATTTATGATATTTAATACGGCATCTGACGAAGTCGGGAATGCTCAATCGGTAAGGCGCCAGACCTGTAACCGAAAGGTCTCGGGCTCGATCCCGGAAGAAATCTTCGATGCTCTCAGCATTTATCAGACGGTTAACTAGAAAAAAGTGTTATTTTTTTTTTAGCAATCAAAATTTTTTTAAACATTTTTTTTTTCTGCAACGAGAAACATGGATTTGGTTGAGGTATTAAATTCTGGTTCTACCTAATAATTTCAATGCGGATTTCATTAAAGTTAAATCAATAACATGCGAGGAGCATTTTCTTGTATTTATGATATTTAATACAGCATCTGACGAAGTCGGGATGGCTCAGTCGGTAAGGCACCAGACCTGTAACCGAAAGGTATCGGGTTCGATCCCGGAAGAAATCTTCGATGCTTTCAGCATTTATCAGACGGTTAACTAGAAAAAAGCGTCATTTTTTATTTAAGCAATCAAAATTTTTTTAAACATATTTTTTTTTCTGCAACGAGAAACATGGATTTGGCTGAGGTATTAAATTCTGGATCTACCTAATAATTTCAATGCGGATTTCATTAAAGTTAAATCAATAACAAGCGAGGGGCATTTTTTTGTATTTATGATATTTAATACGGCATCTGACGAAGCTGTGATGGCTCAGTCAGTAAGGCACCAGACGTGTAACCTAAAGGTCTCGGGTTCGATCCCGGAAGAAATCTTCGATGCTTTCAGCATTTATCAGACGGTTAACTAGAAAAAAGTGTTATTTTTTTTTTAGCAATCAAAATTTTTTTAAACATTTTTTTTTCTGCAACGAGAAACATGGATTTGGCTGAGGTATTAAATTCTGGTTCTACCTAATAATTTCAATGCGGATTTCATTAAAGTTAAATCAATAACAAGCGAGGAGCATTTTTTTGTATTTATGATTTTTAATACGGCATCTGACGAAGCTGTGATGGCTCAGTCAGTAAGGCACCAGACCTGTAACCTAAAGGTCTCGGGTTCGATCCCGGAAGAAATCTTCGATGCTTTCAGCATTTATCAGACGGTTAACTAGAAAAAAGTGTTATTTTTTTTTAGCAATCAAAATTTTTTTAAACATTTTTTTTTTCTGCAACGAGAAACATGGATTTGGCTGAGGTATTAAATTCTGGTTCTACCTAATAATTTCAATGCGGATTTCATTAAAGTTAAATCAATAACAAGCGAGGTGCATTTTCTTGTATTTATGATATTTAATACAGCATCTGACGAAGTCGGGATGGCTCAGTCGGTAAGGCGCCAGACCTGTAACCGAAAGGTATCGGGTTCGATCCCGGAAGAAATCTTCGATGCTTTCAGCATTTATCAGACGGTTAACTAGAAAAAAGTGTTGTTTTTTTTAGCAATCAAAATTTTTTTAAACATTTTTTTTTTCTGCAACGAGAAACATGGATTTGGCTGAGGTATTAAATTCTGGTTCTACCTAACAATTTCAATGCGGATTTCATTAAAGTTAAATCAATAACATGCGAAGAGCATTTTCTTGTATTTATGATATTTAATACGGCATCTGACGAAGTCGGGAATGCTCAATCGGTAAGGCGCCAGACCTGTAACCGAAAGGTCTCGGGCTCGATCCCGGAAGAAATCTTCGATGCTCTCAGCATTTATCAGACGGTTAACTAGAAAAAAGTGTTATTTTTTTTTTAGCAATCAAAATTTTTTTAAACATTTTTTTTTTCTGCAACGAGAAACATGGATTTGGTTGAGGTATTAAATTCTGGTTCTACCTAATAATTTCAATGCGGATTTCATTAAAGTTAAATCAATAACATGCGAGGAGCATTTTCTTGTATTTATGATATTTAATACAGCATCTGACGAAGTCGGGATGGCTCAGTCGGTAAGGCACCAGACCTGTAACCGAAAGGTATCGGGTTCGATCCCGGAAGAAATCTTCGATGCTTTCAGCATTTATCAGACGGTTAACTAGAAAAAAGCGTCATTTTTTATTTAAGCAATCAAAATTTTTTTAAACATATTTTTTTTCTTCAACGAGAAACATGGATTTGGCTGAGGTATTAAATTCTGGATCTACCTAATAATTTCAATGCGGATTTAATTAAAGTTAAATCAATAACAAGCGAGGAGCATTTTTTTGTATTTATGATATTTAATACGGCATCTGACGAAGCTGTGATGGCTCAGTCAGTAAGGCACCAGACGTGTAACCTAAAGGTCTCGGGTTCGATCCCGGAAGAAATCTTCGATGCTTTCAGCATTTATCAGACGGTTAACTAGAAAAAAGTGTTATTTTTTTTTTAGCAATCAAAATTTTTTTAAACATTTTTTTTTCTGCAACGAGAAACATGGATTTGGCTGAGGTATTAAATTCTGGTTCTACCTAATAATTTCAATGCGGATTTCATTAAAGTTAAATCAATAACAAGCGAGGAGCATTTTTTTGTATTTATGATATTTAATACGGCATCTAACGAAGCTGTGATGGCTCAGTCAGTAAGGCACCAGACCTGTAACCTAAAGGTCTCGGGTTCGATCCCGGAAGAAATCTTCGATGCTTTCAGCATTTATCAGACGGTTAACTAGAAAAAAGTGTTATTTTTTTTTAGCAATCAAAATTTTTTTAAACATTTTTTTTTTCTGCAACGAGAAACATGGATTTGGCTGAGGTATTAAATTCTGGTTCTACCTAATAATTTCAATGCGGATTTCATTAAAGTTAAATCAATAACAAGCGAGGTGCATTTTCTTGTATTTATGATATTTAATACAGCATCTGACGAAGTCGGGATGGCTCAGTCGGTAAGGCGCCAGACCTGTAACCGAAAGGTATCGGGTTCGATCCCGGAAGAAATCTTCGATGCTTTCAGCATTTATCAGACGGTTAACTAGAAAAAAGTGTTATTTTTTTTAGCAATCAAAATTTTTTTAAACATTTTTTTTTTCTGCAACGAGAAACATGGATTTGGCTGAGGTATTAAATTCTGGTTCTACCTAACAATTTCAATGCGGATTTCATTAAAGTTAAATCAATAACAAGCGAGGAGCATTTTTTTTTTGTATTTATGATATTTAATACAGCATCTGACGAAGTCGGGGCTCAGTCGGTAAGGCGCCAGACCTGTAACCGAAAGGTCTCGGGTTCGATCCCGGAAGAAAGCTTCGATGCTTTCAGCATTTATCAGACGGTTGACTAGAATATGTCTTTTTTTTAGCAATCAAAAATTTTTTAAACATTTTTTTTTTCTGCAACGAGAAACATGGATTTGGCTGAGGTATTAAATTCTGGTTCTACCTAAAAATTTCAATGCGGATTTCATTAAAGTTAAATCAATAACAAGCGAGGAGCATTTTTTTTTTGTATTTATGATATTTAATACGGCATCTGACGAAGTCGGGATGGCTCAGTCGGTAAGGCGCCAGACCTGTAACCGAAAGGTCTCGGGTTCGATCCCGGAAGAAATCTTCGATGCTTTCAGCATTTATCAGACGGTTAACTAGAAAAAAGTGTTATTTTTTTTTAGCAATCAAAATTTTTTTAAACATTTTTTTTTTCTGCAACGAGAAACATGTATTTGGCTGAGGTATTAAATTCTGGTTCTACCTAATAATTTCAATGCGGATTTCATTAAAGTTAAATCAATAACAAGCGAGGTGCATTTTCTTGTATTTATGATATTTAATACAGCATCTGACGAAGTCGGGATGGCTCAGTCGGTAAGGCGCCAGACCTGTAACCGAAAGGTATCGGGTTCGATCCCGGAAGAAATCTTCGATGCTTTCAGCATTTATCAGACGGTTAACTAGAAAAAAGTGTTATTTTTTTTAGCAATCAAAATTTTTTTAAACATTTTTTTTTTCTGCAACGAGAAACATGGATTTGGCTGAGGTATTAAATTCTGGTTCTACCTAACAATTTCAATGCGGATTTCATTAAAGTTAAATCAATAACAAGCGAGGAGCATTTTTTTTTGTATTTATGATATTTAATACAGCATGTGACGAAGTCGGGGCTCAGTCGGTAAGGCGCCAGACCTGTAACCGAAAGGTCTCGGGTTCGATCCCGGAAGAAAGCTTCGATGCTTTCAGCATTTATCAGACGGTTGACTAGAATATGTCTTTTTTTTAGCAATCAAAAATTTTTTAAACATTTTTTTTTTCTGCAACGAGAAACATGGATTTGGCTGAGGTATTAAATTCTGGTTCTACCTAAAAATTTCAATGCGGATTTCATTAAAGTTAAATCAATAACAAGCGAGGAGCATTTTTTTTTTTTGTATTTATGATATTTAATACGGCATCTGACGAAGTCGGGATGGCTCAGTCGGTAAGGCGCCAGACCTGTAACCGAAAGGTATCGGGTTCGATCCCGGAAGAAATCTTCGATGCTTTCAGCATTTATCAGACGGTTAACTAGAAAAAAGTGTTATTTTTTTTAGCAATCAAAATTTTTTTAAACATTTTTTTTTTCTGCAACGAGAAACATGGATTTGGCTGAGGTATTAAATTCTGGTTCTACCTAACAATTTCAATGCGGATTTCATTAAAGTTAAATCAATAACAAGCGAGGAGCATTTTTTTTTGTATTTATGATATTTAATACAGCATCTGACGAAGTCGGGGCTCAGTCGGTAAGGCGCCGGACCTGTAACCGAAAGGTCTCGGGTTCGATCCCGGAAGAAAGCTTCGATGCTTTCAGCATTTATCAGACGGTTGACTAGAATATGTCTTTTTTTTAGCAATCAAAAATTTTTTAAACATTTTTTTTTTCTGCAACGAGAAACATGGATTTGGCTGAGGTATTAAATTCTGGTTCTACCTAAAAATTTCAATGCGGATTTCATTAAAGTTAAATCAATAACAAGCGAGGAGCATTTTTTTTTTTGTATTTATGATATTTAATACGGCATCTGACGAAGTCGGGATGGCTCAGTCGGTAAGGCGCCAGACCTGTAACCGAAAGGTCTCGGGCTCGATCCCGGAAGAAAGCTTCGATGCTTTCAGCGTTTATCAGACGGTTAACTAGAAAAAGGTTTATTTTTTTTTTTAGCAATCAAAATTTTTTTAAAGATATTTTTTTTCTGCAACGAGAAACATGGATTTGGCTGAGGTATTAAATTCTGGTTCTACCTTATAATTTTAATGCGGATTTCATTAAAGTTAAATCAATAACAAGCGAGGAGCATTTTTTTGTATTTATGATATTTAATACGGCATCTGACGAAGTCGGGATGGCTCAGTCGGTAAGGCGCCAGACCTGTAAGCGAAAGGTCTCGGGTTCAATCCCGGAAGAAAGCATCGATGCTTTCAGCGTTTATCAGACGGATGACTAGAAAAAGTGTAATTTTTTATTTTGGCAATGAAAATCTTTTTAATCATTTTTTTTTTCCTGCAACGAGAAACATGGATTTGGCTGAGGTATTAAATTCTGGTTCTACCTAATAATTTCAATCCGGATTTCATTAAAGTTAAATCAATAACAAGCGAGGAGCATTTTTTTGTATTTATGATATTTAATACAGCCCCTGACGAAGTCGGGATGGCTCAGTCGGTAAGGCGCCAGACCTGTAACCGAAAGGTCTCGGGTTTCATCCCTTATGAAAGTATCGATGCTTTCAGCATTTATCAGACGGTTAACTAGACGAAGTGTGATTTTTTATTTTGGCAATCAAAATTTTTTTAATCATATTTTTTTTTCCTGCAACGAGAAGCATGGATTTGGCTGAGGTATTAAATTCTGGTTCTACCTAATAATTTCAATGCGGATTTCATTAAAGTTAAATCAATAACAAGCGAGGAGCATTTATTTGTATTTATGATATTTAATACGGCCCCTGACGAAGTCGGGATGGCTCAGTCGGTAAGGCGCCAGACCTGTAACCGAAAGGTCTCGGGTTTCATCCCTTATGAAAGTATCGATGCTTTCAGCATTTATCAGACGGATGACTAGAAAAAGTGTAATTTTTTATTTTGGCAATCAAAATCTTTTTAATCATATTTTTTTTTCCTGCAACGAGAAACATGGATTTGGCTGAGGTATTAAATTCTGGTTCTACCTAATAATTTCAATCCGGATTTCATTAAAGTTAAATCAATAACAAGCGAGGAGCATTTTTTTGTATTTATGATATTTAATACGGCATCTGACGAAGCTGTGATGGCTCAGTCAGTAAGGCACCAGACGTGTAACCTAAAGGTCTCGGGTTCGATCCCGGAAGAAATCTTCGGTGCTTTCAGCATTTATCAGACGGTTAACTAGAAAAAAGTGTTATTTTTTTTTTAGCAATCAAAATTTTTTTAAACATTTTTTTTTCTGCAACGAGAAACATGGATTTGGCTGAGGTATTAAATTCTGGTTCTGCCTAATAATTTCAATGCGGATTTCATTAAAGTTAAATCAATAACAAGCGAGGAGCATTTATTTGTATTTATGATATTTAATACGGCCCCTGACGAAGTCGGGATGGCTCAGTCGGTAAGGCGCCAGGCCTGTAACCGAAAGATCTCGGGTTCGATTCCGGAAGAAAGCATCGATGCTTTCAGCATTTATCAGACGGATGACTAGAAAAAGTGTAATTTTTTATTTTGGCAATCAAAATCTTTTTAATCATATTTTTTTTTCCTGCAACGAGAAACATGGATTTGGCTGAGGTATTAAATTCTGGTTCTACCTAATAATTTCAATCCGGATTTCATTAAAGTTAAATCAATAACAAGCGAGGAGCATTTTTTTGTATTTATGATATTTAATACAGCCCCTGATGAAGTCGGGATGGCTCAGTCGGTAAGGCGCCAGACCTGTAACCGAAAGGTCTCGGGTTCGATCCCGGAAGAAAGCATCGATGCTTTCGGCATTTATCAGACGGATGACTAGAAAAAGTGTAATTTTTTATTTTGGCAATCAAAATCTTTTTAATCATTTTTTTTTCCTGCAACGAGAAACATGGATTTGGCTGAGGTATTTAATTCTGGTTCTACCTAATAATTTCAATGCGGATTTCATTAAAGTTAAATCAATAACAAGCGAGGAGCAATTTTTTGTATTTATGATATTTAATACTGCATCTGACGAACTCGGGATGGCTCAGTCGGTAAGGCGCCAGACCTGTAACCGGAAGGTCTCGGGTTCGATCCCGGAAGAAAGCATCGATGCTTTCAGCATTTATCAGACGGATGACTAGAAAAAGTGTAATTTTTTATTTTGGCAATCAAAATCTTTTTAATCATATTTTTTTTTCCTGCAACGAGAAACATGGATTTGGCTGAGGTATTAAATTCTGGTTCTACCTAATAATTTCAATGCGGATTTCATTAAAGTTAAATCAATAACAGGCGAGGAGCATTTTTTTGTATTTATGATATTTAATACAGCCCCTGATGAAGTCGGGATAGCTCAGTCGGTAAGGCGCCAGACCTGTAACCGAAAGGTCTCGGGTTCGATCC
>NW_026558853.1:0-111180 GCF_026930045.1 Uloborus diversus | reverse complement strand
CACCTGAAGTCTTTCTTTGGCGGTCGATGGCACAACATCAATGATGAGCTCAGAGAACATGTAACCCCTTTTTTGATTACACAGGTGGCAGCTTTCTACGAATAGGTATACAAAAACCTTTACCACGCTATAACTAACGGTAGAAGAATCATGGGAGCAATGTCAAAGTATAGCGTAAAATTGGTAGATTTTTTCTGCAATAAGTTTCTTTGCTCCATCCGTACTTGTCCTATTTAATTTCTAAACGGAATTTACTTTAAAAACAGCACTTGTATAAAAAGAAAAAATATGAAAACGCCTAAATATTACAGATATGTATTTTGGGGTTATACAGAAACCCTTTATCGATTAAATTGCTTAGAAAGGTTGCGATGTGTTAGACACCGAAATACGTATTTGCAATATATTAGTTTGGTTTATTAACTACCCAATGACGTCATTCGAAAAAGATAAATCCGCATTAGACTGTTAGTATGAAGTACATTAAGGTACATGCATTTCGTTTACGTTGCAACAGGTGTGCTATCACCATTATACTTAGGAGAAAGCGTAAGTAAGTTTTGACTACAGTCAAAATACATAAAGACAAATGATCATTCTTCGGTAGTTCTAAAAAGCTTTGCGCTTTACATATAAAACATATTTCACTAAAATATTCAAACCTATTTTACCATTGACAGTTTGAGCGGGCTTAAAATACGATCATTTTCCATTTATTCAACAATGCATTTAAATCAGTTCGCAAATTTATTAGGTACGTAATCGAAATTTCATGCCTTAGGTAATAATCTCGGATCAAAATTTCTAATCATTTCATGATAGTGAATTAGTTACAATGATATTAGTTTATTTTAATGTCCTCTAAGAAATACAGACGGATCTAAGAAGTGCTTTAAAATAGGGAAAGGTTGCCGTCAATGAAGCAAATAACACTTTTGACTTTTTTTTGGGAAATAGTTCAGACTTTATATTGACTATAGGAATAATTACACAGTATACAAGCGTACCTCGTATAGCACGGTACTTCTACAACATGGTTTCGATATTACACGGTACCAAATTTGCGATTATTATTACACGATTTTGATATTACTCTGTACAAAACTTAAGTTCATAACTACACGATTTTGATGTAACACGAATTTTAAAAGGAATAGTTCAATTTTAGTTCAATACACTGTTAAAAAATATATGAAAACAGCTGTATTGTTTTTACTTTGTTTTTATGATTTTTTATTGTTTTTGATAATTTTTCTTAAAAGTTTATGAAACTTTTAAGAAAAATTGTCTTAGGCTCAAAAACTTGGTTTCCCCATATACCACTAACTTTCAACTTTTAAATACATACTCAATTTTTCTCATCAGTATTCTAAAAAGGTGAATATTATTTTGTTCCCAATGCACATTGTAAGAAAATAACAGTAGGATTAAACATAAGCTAAATTTGGCAAACGATAAATGAAAAATGTAGTCGAAACAAAATATGAAATGAAATAAATAGTATGATTCTATTTATTTTATTTTAAACTGTGTTTCGTTGTTGTTGCTCAGATGAACTTTATTGCTACAGAAAAGCAGAGATATTTTTTCTTATAGAATGCGTTTTGTTCTTGCTACAGAAAGAAAAGTGGATTAACTTTCTTCTTGTTATGCATAACAGTTTTAATTTAAGGTATATAAAATGATTAAGTTTTATCGTTTATAACAACTCTTATTTTTAAATCAGTGGATCTTTGTATGTTCTGGTTTCCAGTTTGCGTTTATTATGCGCTATTGAGCCGATATTTCATCTATTATAAAATTTGCACCTTATGAATTGGTTTCGATGTAACACGGTACATATTCCTTGATTTACATTATTTCAAGGTCTCATATAACACGGTTCCGATATAACACGGAACATGGTTTCGATATAATACGGTACACATTCCTTGATTTACATTATTTCAAGGTCTCGTATAACACGGTTTCGATATAACACGGAACATGGTTTCGATATAACACGGTACACATTCCTTGATTTACATTATTTCAAGTTCTCGTATAACACGGTTTCGATATAACACGGTACACACTGACATGATTTATGATATGTACGTGAATAAGTAGGTTAAAAAATTAGTAAAAAAAAACATTTATATAAAAGTTTTGTATAACACAATTTCGATACTACACAGAACGAATTTACCGTGTTATACGGTTAACTTGTATTTCTCCTTTGATAAAATATTCGCTTTTATGTTAACTGTATTCAATAAAGAATAAAAATTAAAAATAAATATTTTAGCATGTGGTACATTCATGGGAACCAGTTGTTATGGATGAACCATTGAGGTTCCATCGATGGACAAATAATTCTCAATAAGAAAATCAAACATTAAAATATAAACAGTTGTACACGAGATAAAGAAACACAGTTAATAGTAAATTATTTAAAAGGAAAGTTGGTTTTTTAAAATTATTTTTTATCACAGTGGAAAATTAAAATCCCCTCAGGACTCACACAACACAGCTGTTTTGGTCACCCCTTGCTCACCACTTGATATTTTCTAGCATGTGACTTACACTTCTTAGATGAAATTTCATGGGACCTCTTTTGAACAATTGGGAGTATTGTTTCTTCCAAGTTCAAAAATTTTTATCCTTCGAGGTTTTACTTGACGACAAGGATTATGCTGAAGCGCTTTGCATGCTCTCAGTTATCCGCTGTCTATATTTCGCTTATTTTGGTATTTTTCTTGAACAACAAACGTACTTGAAACAATATAAAAATGTACTTTAACCGGGGAGGTCGCGCGGGGGTCATTTTATGACCCCATGCCTTCTGCAAATAGTAATTGCCAAAAAACTAGCCATCGGTTCATTCTTTTCTTATCAGTAGCTAAGTTTGGTTCCCCCATTTACCTTTTGGTAGCAATTTGAACGGATTTTGGGCATTTGTGCTCTGCTGAAACACGTTTAGTCAGTTACTGGGGTCATAAAATAACCCCGTACGTCGTGCCGTTTGTTTTACAGACCAACTATTTTGAATGAATAATTCGATTATTTTATTTATATCCCTTCAGCATTAAAGTTATTTCATGTAAATAGGAATACCAATAGCATACTAGAAAGAAATAGGTCGTTTTCGAACATTTTTTGCTGAAATTGAATCAAATAGTTTTTTCATCAATGGAGAATATGGAGCTAAAGATTTTTTAGAAGAGAAATTCTTAAATCACGAAAATGTAATCGAATATGATACAGAATTGAAAAAAGGAATGGAAAATATTTAAATAAAGTCAATCATTCTGATTTTTTTTACTGAAAAATATGATATAAAATGTATTAAAGAGAGATGAGTTTGCCTTGAATGTAGTGATTTTTTTCTTTTTTTAGTTTCAATAAAAATGAAACATTTTTAGCATTAATTGTGCAAGTTTCTACATCAAAAATACCAGCAGCAACATTATAGTTGTTACAAAGATTTTAAAGCTCACATAAAGCGTTATTATCCGTCTTTGTGTCTAAATTTGAAAATCGCGCTTACGTCTAAAAATCGATTTTAAGGTCGAAAATCATAAGACGTTATGGTTTTAATAGTAAATAAGTCGAAAAATGATGTTTTTATTAGCGAATGACTGGGTTTTGATCTGGCGTCATTCAATGACCCCGGCGTGTATTAACGTTCTACCAGGGAACGCACATTCTCCCGGTTAACAAGTACTGAATCGACAACAAAAGTTTTTAAAATGAACATATAATAACTGAGGGAAGTTTCAAAAACTTATTTAAAACGTTTTTTTCATAATTATCACAATTATTAAAAAAGATTGATAAATTATTAAAGAAAATTGTGCTTCAACTGTAATAATATTTGTAAGATTCTATGAATGAACCAGCTATCAAAGTGGTTCATTTATAGAAACAACTAGCGGTTCAATGATAACTACTGCGTCAGTTGGCATGTTCTCATAATTGTCACTGTGACGCTTTATGATGAAACTTAAATAATGGGGAACTGTGCTTGAAAATGCATTCCTTCAAGTCAATGTTCCCATTTAGTTGTTCTCTGTAATATTCAAAGCATATTATAACGAAATGAAAATGTAAATCATTAGTTGGTGAATAGAAAAATCTTATTTGTACTTTTAACAATATGGTGTACTAATTCAAGCTCCTTGACGATTCTGCAGTGGACTTTTTGAGACAAAAGAAGACACTAAAACTGCTTTCGTGTCTGAGAAAACTCTGGTGGGGAAAATATCTTCGCTGTCCAGTCATGGAACCGGTCCATTGACAGCAACCTTAATACTCTTTGAGTCACTTAGCTTTGCATTCAAGATCACAAACACTATCTATAATTGAATACGTTAATTCAATCAATAAAGGAACAGCATCTCATATATTTGTTTAGAATTTTTTTACGTTAAAATTTCAAATTTTTTAAGACTCGATTTATATTTATACATGTGATTTCGAAACATATTGGTTTGAATGTTTGCACAACTAATACCTTACTTTAAAATTAAAAATATTTAATTTGTCTTTAAAGAGAAGATGTCATTAGGGGAAATGGAATGTAATGTGATTTTTTAAAGTAACTGAATTTTTGAAGGTTTTTATTATTATTTAACTATGTAATTACTCTCGTTATCAAGTCATTTGCCGTCTAGTTTGCTAAATTTTTTTTCCCGGATAGAAAAAAATCAGTTGATTTTTGGAGCAAAATATCTTGATATGGCATCATTAACAAAAACCAAATTTTTAAGTTTTTGTCTCATAGGAAGAGTTTTAGTGATAGGAAGAAAAGGACCACTTTGCCCAATCCACTTTGCCCTTTCGGTATATTTTTGAGGTTACATCAAATTACTAAAACACCAGAGCACCTAAACTCGTCGCCTACAAATACTTGAAAGTTATATAATCATGCATCAAACCCTATTCATAACAAAAAACATGTCACAAATAGTATTAAAGTTACAAAAAAAAAAAAAAAAAACACTTGCCTCTATAAAATAATATTGTTTTCACAAAAACACATTCTGTCAGCTCAGTGGCGCTCCGCGACCCGCGACGCGAACTTGTCCCGACGTATTTGCTGCGCACGGAGTCAACACACATTTGTTATGACAACACGGCTGCCGGACAACGAAGATTTTGGGAGTTATAGGCAATATTCGCTTTGCCCGCGGTATCCACTTTAGTCGGGTTTCCCCTACTTCTTTAATTGCGCGCTGGAGTAAAATTTCAGTACAATTTTATGAGATGTGTCAGCGAAATGTAGATTTACAATTGCCACTAGGTGTTTTATGCCAAGAAAAATAAATGGTGGAATTTAATAGCCTAAAAGCAATTAAATGTTAAGGAACTTTTTTAATGTAAAACCTTACGAATTAGTTAACCTTTTCGCAATATAATTGGGCTACAAATTATGTATTTGTAGAAATTAAATAGAATAAATTATTTTTTAAATACGAATATACATTTCTTCATTTTTCTTCGCAATTCCGTTTATTTACGCTTGTTACAAATAGCATCTAACACGGAAAATTATAGGAATTTTCGCCGTTTATTTTTAGACTGTGTTTTAGTCTGAATTTTTTTAAGTATTGCCGATTAAAAACTTATTTACGGTTTAATATTTAATTTTTTTTAATCATAAGACTTGGAAGTGCAGTAGTATTTTTATTTTTATTTCTTCGTTTTTTTTTTTTTTTTTTGGAAACTGAGTGCTGGAACAATAATATTAAAAAGCTTCAAAGTATAAATAGCTTTATTTACGTTTTATTAAAACATTAAACAAATCATTTCATTTGCGAGGGTAATATAATCTATACATTAAACGATAAAATTTATTAAAGCAATTTTGTGGAAGTTTGCAATGATTTATTCAACAGATAACTGAAACCTTCTTTAAATAAAATCTTTGTTTTGTGCGATAAACAACATTCTTTAACGTCAACCTACTTTTTATACTTACATTTTTATCAATGAATATTTTACAAGAGACAACTTTAATGTTTGACAAGAAGTATACTTAATTGGATGATGTTTTATGCTACTAATGTTCTTTTTACATTGAATTCATCTTTTTAGCTTTGTTATAACATGTATAACTTGTTAAGTTTCTTTCTTTTTCTCATTTTCTCAGAATGGGGTTGTTTCCTTCAGTCAAAAGTAGTACTTTTTGTCAACAGTTATTTTTCAATTATTTTTTTTTAAGTGTCCGATTTTTGAAACAAGGCTTGGTCTTGATCACGTGACAAATGATGCAATTGCCGCATCTTTCTACCACAATTCCACGTTAAGATAATCAAGAAGATAATTAAAATTGCGCTCTACGATTGCTATCAACCATATCGTTGCCAATACACGGGAGTAAAGATGAGAATTAAATATTTTGCCCTGTGAATGGCAACACAGGATGGCATTTCATCATTTGTGATGTCATCGGACAGAAGCAAAAACATTTAAAGCGCACCGATTTAGGTAATTTTTTAAAAATAATTAAATTAAACAAATTATTTAAAAAACGGTCAGCTCCTATGTTTTTAAACATGATCTTTCAGAAAAAAATACTTTTAAAAATTTGGAAGCGACCCCAATATTACTTTATTTAAAAAAAAAACTACATATTTCTTTTAACTGATTTTTAAACTATTAATGTATTAAACTTTTGCATTACTTTGGATAAAATAGTATTTGGCATGGTATTTGAAACAGATTTCAATCAAATATACGTATCAAATGTTTGTGAATATCATGTTTTTTCTGTAAAATATTTTCAGAAAATTGCGATTTAAGCTTTATTCTTACGAAAATGCTTGGACATTTAACTTAAATGTAAATGACGAATACTACTCTATCAAAATTCGTAATGATGATCTTAATGCACTGTTAGCAGAAACATTGTTTGGAGCAAATTTAAAAGCAGAACTTTCATTGGCGTTAACACCTGATTTTGGCAACAAGATACTGGAAATTATTAAGAGTTACGCCAACCGTAAAGTCGTAATCCCTTTGCATTATATTCCGTGTCACTAATTTTTCTTGCATATATATCAGCAAGATTCAAAATTGCTTAGCCTAATAAGATTAAAGATTGATTCATTAGCGTTTATCAGCGGTTCCAAAGCAAAATCCCTATCATCCAACGACCATCTACATATTCCGAAATGCATTACGGAACATCTAATCTACTGCTTGAGTGTCCTAGGATAGAGCCAAATAGTCATTGGGTACAAAGGCTTAGACTTCGCTACATTAATCAAGAAGGGACCGTGGCGTTCGCTGACAAAGCTCACAGGAAGTCAATACATCATTATGGCAGTTTTCTCAATTGAACCGCATTTATCGTTAAAATGCATTTATACAGTAATATAGAAACTTAATGTTTGAATTAATGGTAACCATTAGACGGCATGCGCAATTGAAATTTATTACAATTGGATACTATATGGGATGGACGAAAACGATTGGAAATCTAGTCTGCTCGTTTGATATTAAGTCCTGATATAGTACATTTCCAATAGTGTCGGTCAGATTACCTAAGTAGTCATAGGTAAATCACAGGTTCCTTGTAATGGAAAATTGATAAAATAAAATGGTCCACACCATTTAACATTTGTTATTACAATTATATATATATATATATATATATATATATATATATATATATATATATAAAAATATATATATATATATATATATATATATATATATATATATATATATATATATATATATATATATAATATATATATATATATATATATATATATATATATATATATATATAATGCGTGTATGTGTGTGTGTGTTTTGGCAAAAAGTTAGTAAACACTTTGCATGATGCGTATTGTTTTTAATACCTTTAACAACCAAATTAAATCGTTTGGTTAAATTGAAAAAGTCCACTTGCATTGCTAAATGGGAGAGCGTTCAACTTTCAGAGTATCTGTAATCGAATCTATGTTTGGGCAGTCCGGCTAGCTTCTTTTAAGAAAGTATTTTGTTGATATGACCAAAGGCGTTAAAATTAATGGAGCGGTATTTCGCCTTTTAAATAAAAAAAATGTGTTATTATTTACGTATGGCCTTTTTACATGCTATACTTAAAGCAGAGGTATAAATACGAAGTGCGATTGCTTCGCACGCGTCAGATGGTGTCATCCCATCGACTCTTATATTTTTTTATACAAAATACTATAATTACGTAAGTATTTCCAATATATTGGTCAATGATATAGTTCAAAACTCTGCAAATGCGGGGGATAACAATATTGCTAACTGTAAAAAATCCCGAATTTCGGCTCTTTTGAAAGCTATAGATGATTCAAATATTTGATCAAACTTTCATGTACTTTAATAGTGTTTTAATGTTTGGAGCTAAGCGTGTTATAAATATGTGTATATAAAATGCTAAATGATTGTATTAGATTATAGTTAGTTAAATTTTAATCCAATTCAAAAATAGGTTTTTATTTTAAATATTTGCTCAAAATTGAAATACAAAACATCAAGCGCAGTTCGACAAAAGAAAAAATAAATAAATAAATGAAATTTTCGAGGTGAGAAAAAATACATTCAATCAGCAACCAACATTTCTGAATGTACTACGGACGTTTTTTCCGCTTTTGGACAACTTTTATCGAATATTAGCCTGATGTTCGACCATTCGATATTAACGATTGCCATAAGACTTCTATGGCCTTTTCCAACTACTTACGAAATAGCAAATAAAACCGGATATCTAGGCTGCGAGAACAAACATAAACTATTCCGCAGTTGGTAATTCCAAGGGTGCCATAGTAATAATATTTTGCTACAAATTACATTTAATGTTGGCTGAAATTATTCACAAAAATATATTAGTGCTGCTTTATCTTTCTCCAATTGCTGATAATAGAAGCCAGCGTTTTGTTACTGACAACTGAAGTCGTTTCTTCTCCGCTGCAAATGACAAATTAAGGAAAATAGTTTCGAAGCGCAAGAGAATTTATTGAATCGTAAACAGATGTTAGATAAAAAAACCTTTAAATGATATGGTGAATTGAAAAAAAAAGATAAATTCATTTGATAATGATTTTTTCAAAAATCAGTATTTAAAAAGAGAGTAATTGTCAAAATGTTTAATAAGGAATTCAGAATATTTTGTATTTTAATCGGAAAAGTATGCTGGATAAAGCATTTACTTTTGGTTTTCCACGTCAACGTTACATTACTGTTTAACGTTTATTTGTTTTTCAACCAAAAGTAGAGCTAGGTAAATCTGATATGTGCCTCCAGTAACTACGTGTTATTATTTGAATAGTAAGTTTAGATATTATACATGGTTCTAAAAAGTCCTCGACACATTAAAAAAAAATCATAGAAACGCATTAAATTGTCGCATGAATATGCAGTTTGCTCCATAATACTTTGCAAGAGTTTTTTTTTTTTTTTTAATAACACATAAAAAAATGTAATAATAAAAGACCTAGTGCTGCACTCTCGCGGTAAGGTAACGAAATACGTTTCGTACTTTGTATTTTACACAAAAAATGTTGACATTGTTGTGCATAGTTAAGCATTTAATAATTTTGTAGTTACTGTTTGTAAGTTATTTTTGAGGTTGTAGAAAGTTTTCTTCATACATTGCTACATAGCAATGTATGAAGAGCAAAAAGAAAGAAATATAAAAAAATGTCTAAACAGCAGTAGTATTTATTATTAAATATTTATAACTAAATACTTATTATATTTTTTATGATGTCATACAAAAAAAAAAAAAAAAAAAATCTTGAACTTGTAAAGTATTATGGTGCAAACTGCATATTCATACGACAATTTATTGCTTTTCTATGATTGTTTTTAAAATGTGTCTAGGACTTTTAGGACACCCTGTATTCCTGAAAAGAAATGTTTAGATACGTTATATCTACTTCAGAGCCAGAAAGACATAAGTCACATTATGATAATTTTACAGGAGAAGCAAATCTTTTTTTAGCTCATGCAAAGGATGCGACGTGCGCTCTTTGAAGCCTCGTTAAAAATCAAAAGAATTAAAAAAAAAAAAAAATACTTTCACATGGTTCGATGCGGTATAGGGTTTCTACATACAATCCACTGATATACGTAAAATCGCAATTTTTGGACTTACGTCACTCTGGCTATTGGATACAGGTATTACGTCTCTTCGTCATAACTTACGCTTAAAAACTTAAATTAATGTCCTAAATACATATTTTGTTAGCTTTAGAGAGCTACATCATTGTATCAAGAGGTGATGTATACTCTAGAGCAGCGTTTCTTAATTTCTTTGATCTCTGGAACCCTTCTAAATGCTCACTTTTTTCGTGGAATCCTTAGTTTTTTGTCAATACTTTGCAGTGGCGTGGCTAAGGTTCTGTTTGAGAGAGAACCTAGGTTCTTATCTCAAAGAGATTAACACATTAACTATTTGTCGTTAAATTGATAATTATAGAGACTTCATTATAAACCATGGTAATTATAGCTAACTGCTAATAATTATTTATTATTAAAAAACACCAAAACACTCATATTTGCACAGGTGGCTGGTGCCCCAAAATGTTGGTTCAAAGGAGGTGCGGGGGGGGGGAACTTGTTTGGTGGGTAACACACCCTCAAAGCTAAATGTTTTCTTCAAAAATTGGGCAATTGAATTTTTAGGTCATATTAATAAATTGATCTTATTCCGAAAATTCGAGAAACACTCAAAACGAGGGGCTAGAAGGTCACAAAAGCTTCCCTCCTACAAAATCAAAACTCCATTTTAATTTTTACGTAATAATAACCTGAAAAAAAGCATAAAACAAGCACTCATTAAGTCAGTTCTTTCTTTAATCACGTGAATAGATCATCACTACCATTTTTCATTCGACACTTTTTAGTTTTGAACTTAAGAAAATTGGAGAGGCAAAGTCCCTTTACTGCTGAAAGTAAGAGGGCAATCGCCCCCCTTTCCCTCTCGTACGTGCCGCCTATGCTTATATGTAAATCTGAATATTTTTAAAGGGGATAAATGACCTCAGAAGTTATGCATGAGTTATGTGATTAAAAACTTTTCTAGTAAGGAAAACAAATAATAGTGATGTGTTTTACCAACAATAGTGATAATAATTCATAAAAATTTACAAAGTAAATGTTTTTAAAACTTAAAAACTAAAATGACTCTTATTTTACTACAATTTTTAAAGTTATTTATAATTCACAGAGGCTTTAATCTCACTGTATGTTATAGTGATTTAAATTGGTCCTCACTCGTTCAATGTTAAAACTGTGCTTTAAAACTGCTCCATAGATACTGGGAGAGTGGCTAGTATAAAAAAATAGAACATTTGAAATTTACGTCAAATTTTCGTAATTTTAGGCACTATTTGGTAATGATTCAGGAAAGGAAATCTAGGGTGTCCTTCCGTAAGTTTTCCAACATTTAAGTCACTTTTAAACTAGTTAGTAGCTTATTCCGTTTTTTTTTTCGAAATTGAAGTGTTTAAGAGTGAGAAAGAGGTGCTTTATGAGCGATCTTGGAAAATTTTCGAAGTTGAATTTTAAAAGCACAATTTCAGGCGACAAATAAAATTATTCTTATAGTGACTAACTCTAATTGGTAATAAAGCTCCGATTAATATACGAAAGTAAATGTAAATTTATTTTTAATTTTAGAAAAGCGTTTTTATCGATTTTTTAAGTGACAAATTTTAAAGATTTGGAATGAAAACATGCAAATCTCATGGAACCCCTGAGACAGCTTCGTGGAACCCTGAGGTTCCGTGGAGCACAATTTAAGAAACGCTGTTCTAGAGGGTTATTTAGATTATTTTTCGCATACTCGTAAAATATCAAACCATTACCATCATACTGGAATTTATCGTTGCATTCGATGATGATGCTGCGAAATTCTACTGTGTACCCCCTCCACTTGAACTGTATACTTTATAAAGGGTAATCATGTATGATAAGTCATCGTGGTCAAAAATGAAAATGTTAAAGCTTTTTTGTTCTTCGCATTATCAACCATCAAAGTTTCTCTTCAATTTGCAAAATTCACTGCCTGTATGTAGCTCTTTTGTTGTTCAATACCATTATTTTGTCTTCTTATAGTTTTAGGTGTGTGATCGATTGCTGTGGACTACCGAGGAAACCGTAAAATTTTACAGTAACATTTTACTTTTACGGTAATAGTTACTGGCAACAAGGATGCCAGTAAAAATTACCGTAAAATTTCCGGAAAATTTTTAAGTGTATGAAATATATATACTGTGTAATCACATTGTAAAGAATTTTAAAGGCATAAATAATTTAATTTTTATTTACTTAAATAGTTTCTCTCGTATACATTAAACAAACATGAAGTATGAGTTTGCATTGCAATAACTGTGTAGCGCAAGAAAAAAGTATTTGAATTATTTAATTAATTTTAACAAAAAAAATTTATAGAATTCTTCCTGGAATGTTAACGGAAAGGATTTGTAATTTAATGCAAAAATCTGAATGAGTTTTTTTTATTTGGTTAAATAGTTGATTTATATGAACATATATAAATATTGCGTTGCGTTAATCATAGAACACGAGAAAACTTTTTCTAGAATATTCCCTAAAATAGAGTGGCTTCCTTCAGTCAAAAGCACTACTTTTATTCACTGAAATTGATAGAATAAGCAAAAAAAAAAAAAAACATGGACCCAGAAAATACTTTCATTTTCCCAACAGTTATTTTTTAATTATTTTTTTAAAATGTCCGATTTTTCAAACAAGGCGTGGTCTTGATGACGTCGCAAATGATGCTCTTTGGCGCATTTTTCTATCATGTTTCCACGTTATGATAATCAAGCAGCGAATCAAAATTGCGCTCTACGCTTGCTATCAACATTTCGTTATCAATACACGTGAGTAAAGATGCGAATTAAATACTTTGTCCTGTGAATAGCAACACTGAATGGCATTTCATCATTTGTGATGTCATCGGTAGAAGCCGTAAAACAATAATAACTCTCCGATTTAAGTAATTTTTTTAAAATACTAAAATAAAACAAATTATTTAAAAATGGTCAGATCCTATGTTTTTAAGCATGCTCTTTCAGAAAAAAAATACTTTTAAAATTTTGGAAACGACCCCCATTGGCAAAGAAATATTAGAAAATTCCAAGATGTCACAAATTTTTACCAGCTAAAATTTTGAGATTTCGCGTTTTTCTAAGTTTCCTGTAAAAATCAAGCATCTTCTCAAACAAGTTTCCTAAGATGCGTGCTCAGAAGGTGCATGAATTCAGACTTGTGAAAAACATTTTCAGCTACCAATGTCAAAATAAACTATTAAGTATTTCGCCTTCAGATCAATTAACCGTTCATCCATATTTACAGGCAGCCAAATGAGGACGAACTGTTCCATCTGTATACGGTAGCTTTCAAGAATGGCAAGCAAACAGGGCGTTTGGTACTTGCTTACAGTTCTGCATAAGAGTTGGCTGTGCTTGCTTAAAAGCTTTAGGAGCTTTCCTGGTAAATCTATAGGATGCTAAACTACTATTTAAACTGTATAAGTTTTCTTGGAAAGTTCCTAGTGTAATTCAAAAATGTGATTGGCTTTTATTGGGAAATTTTCTGAATTTCACTAAGGTTACTGACTTTTATCGGAAAGTTTTCCTGTTTTTTGGTAGATATGTTGTAGAAATTAGTCAAATTAGTTGCCCTTTTTTTCCCAGGAACATGTCTGATTTTTTTTTTTTTTTTTACTGTATTTAATAGCAAAATACGACCAGATTTTTTTTTAGTTTGTTTTAATAGTCTATCAGTAAAAGTTAGTAATTAGTGTATTCCATTAAAAGCGTTTACTAAAAATTATTCTCTAAAGAGTAAACGAAATTAAGTCGTTTTATCGCCTCATTCCTGCGCTATACATTTAATTTTTGAAACTTAATTTCATTTGTTGAATTAGTTAATTTATTTCCCTACGAAGAACAAGCATAACTCAGGAGTTGGCGCTATGCAAATTATACAATGCAAGAAAACAGTAGTTAAATTAACACATTTCATCAAAATAAAAGTAAAATAAAATAAAATAAAAACAATTTGTAGAATATTTTCTGGAAGTGTTAATGATATTAAGTTACTTTCTTCCTATTCCTGCGCCAATTATTTAATTCAAACTAGTGAGTGGGTTTTTAATAATCCTGCTGTTTTCACACATAAAGTGCGGATGAAAAAGTCATTTACTTAAATAACGGACATATATTTGCTTATTTCACGCCTGAAGAGCTCCTACTTCTGAAATTTAATTAAATTGCCGCTTTAGCTGGAAGCAAAGAAACATTTTTCATTCTGACATCACACACACTCAGAAAGAAAATACAAAAGGTAAAACTTCGAAAAGACTGGGGTAAACATTATGACTGTGTCACGTGATGCAGAAGTTCGTAGAGAAATTAATCTTTACTTTTTGGCTTTTTGTTCCATTCAAAAGGGGAAATATCTGTTTATGATTTTTTTGCTGAATTGAACGATTGAAAGATTTCGTTATTTTGAACGTTTGTAGGATCTTGGAAACGAATCAAAATTTTTAAAAGAATTATATTACAGATTAGTTGATTTATCATCCTTTTGAACGATAGTTAACACATCAGCGAAAAGCGAGCTTTTTCCTTTTTTTTTTCCTTAATACTCTTTTTGCAAATATGATCGACTTTTATTCTTATTATCATATTTTTTGCTTAAAATCATACACATGAATTATTAAATGTTAATAGTAGTTAAAGGATTTCTTATAATAATTATTTTTCCTATCTAATGGGTCTGCTATTTAGGATTTATTATAATTAAGATACTTTGAAATGACGTTTAAAGTTGCATATAAATTTATGTAAATTGCTTAGTTTCAATATGATAATTATTGTTCAAATCCCCTGTTTAATTTATCCAATATGTGTTAAGTTTTTTAAACTCGTTTATGTTTCACTGCATTCCAACATCTGAAACTGTTAAAAAGTACGCTCTTTTTTTTCGTACATATAATTATTTTTTAAACGTTTTAAAGATACCTTAGAGCCTCGTTAATTCGAACTCGGTTTAAACGAATTACTGCTAAGACGAACCATATTTGCTGTTCTTGTTTAAGTGTATGTACTCATAACGCTATTTATTGTTTATTTTAAATTTGTTAAACTACGATTTGTTACGGCTTTTTGTTGATTTATCGTCTACCTAGCTTTGAATTTAATTTGCGATTTAATTACAGTATACAATGTGTAAAATTCTTCTTAATGTTTTTTTATTTATCGTGTGCACTTTGTATGGTTTTTTGGTAACGGCAACAGCTAAAAAAATTGTTACACAACAGTTAGTTATTATGATGGAATGGTGAATCTGTCTGGTAAACAGGAGATGCCAAGTTTGAATCTCACCGGTGTCTCCAAAAAAGTATGTTCTTTTCTTTTCAACTTCAGGAAATTCATGAATAAATATTGTTCTACAGTTCAATAAAAAAGTACTTCGAAAAGAATGGAGAAAAAAAAAACACCTTTCCATCATAATAAATAACTAACTGTTCTGTAACATGTCTTTAGCTGCTGACATTACCAAAAAACAATAGAAAGCGAAGACGATAAATAAAAAAAATATTAAGGGCAATTTTACACATTGCAGACGAGAATAAAACAGCAAATTAAATTCAAAGCACAGCAGACGATAAATTAACAAAAAGCCGTAACAGACGGTTAATACAAATTACTTTTAAAGTATTTTTCGAGTTCATTTTGACGAGTTTTGACTGTATTTATAACAAAGCACTTACATTTTAATATTACTTACTCGCTAATTTATTGGTATATTATTGCTTGTCTCCTATATTCGGTACCCTAACCACATATACTTCATTAAATCTCATTCAACAATGCTTTGACCTATTATATTACAATTATTTTGTAACCAATCGTTCGGGTATGTTACTCTCCAATAGTTTCATCTATCTTGTTTCGTGGTAATTACTTGTGGTACATTTACGCTTTAATTAAATTTAAAGTTAATTTAACTCTGCCAGTTTTGCTCTCGTTACAGCATGCTTATAATTTACGATATTTAGTAAATACCGATCCTAATACTTTACTGGACATCGGCTTCTTGGTTCTCATACTGTAATGGTATGACTTACTGGGAGATATAAAAGTCAACAGACCTTTTAAACCTTATAGTTGCTGAACTTTTTACAATAAACGATGCGGTGTGCCGATGACTGCTCAGATACAAGGGTGATGTTTGTTTTGAATTTTATTTTAAACATGTATTAATTATGTTATTGATATTTGAGTTCACCTAACATAATACTGTTCAAGAACAGCTGATTTTGTTCAATAAAAGTGTTTGGATACAACAGCTATTCATTGTGTGTCTCAGCATAGAGAATTACAGTCTTCAGACGATGGAAGACATATTGCTCAGCGATGAAAAATATCAGACTTTTAGAAGGTATACCTGAAACATGATGGCATATTGATTATTTTGACATGCCCAAAAAAACAGGTCAAAATTTATACCCATGTGATTGTAAATAGCCCCCAACCTGAGGTCACAAGGTATAAGATCCGGAGACCATGAGAATTTTTCATCGACTTAAAAAATTGATATCTCCAAATTCCTACCATAGAAGCTTCGTAAAAGTAGCACTCTTATACGAAAACGCGCCACCGTTAATAAAAGTTATTGAATGAAATGCTTGCCTCTCGTGCAAATAAGGAAACTCTTTTTTTTAAAGAGCGGTTTACATAGTTGACTAGTGACAGAAACGGTTTGAAATGCTTCACCATGCCGCTCCTCGCAGAAGAAAAGGTCATAATTCAATTGCAGTGCCACTTTTGGATCAAAAATGTATCTAATAGAAAATATTTATTTTTTATTATAAACAAAAATCTCCCATGTTACTGAGCATACATGTGCAAACTACATCGCTTAGTTGAAAGAAAATGTCAATCATTATAACGTTTTGAGACTGTACTGAATTTGAATTACCCTGTATTTCCGTCAAATTTGATTAATATACATAAAAAAGAAAACATTTATACTTTTAAAAGTGCTGGCAGTTGACTCGAATGATAAACATCCCAGGTAGAAAACTTGGTTTCAAAAACGTTTTTAATTATTTAATGGGTGTAAAACTTTTATACGTTACCTGTGGTACCTAGGATAAGGTGAGGGCCGAGAACCAAACAGTTGAAGATAATCAAAACCAGCGAAGAACCGGTAACTGAAAAAGTTGAAACATATGAAGGAGAACCAAAACCAATTCAGAACCATGAGTGGGCTTGATAATAGTTTGAGTTGGTGTATGGCGATACGAATCACAACTCTAAAGTTTTTGTTGGGGTGAAAAAAATATTGAATTTTGAAGTAGCTTATGCAGTTTTCATATTAAAAGATAGAGCTAAAAAGGAAGTTACTAACTCCGTCTCTGGATGTTTCCATTCAGAATAAAATAGCATGACAGTTCTATGTCTTTGCGCTTTGCTTTACCTGATTACATGTTTTAGTATCATAGTATGCATTATAAGTTTAATATCAACTAAGCATTATATGTAGATGCCTGCTGTCAACCTATTATTTAGGTTCAACAGCTACTTGTTATTTTTTAATGCATTGCTGTTTGCAACATTTTAATAATAATTGTTTAACTGAATATATAATTTAAAAAAATATACCTTTTTTCCAATATGGTTTTTTCAACAACCAACATAAACATTTTGACATGAATGCATTGTTTTTTGCCAAAAAAAAAAAAATGTTTTTTGTTCAAAATTTCCTTTTTTTAACACATTTTCTAGTTAATTAGTAGGGCTTGTTTTAATTTCAGTCTGATTTACAATAAACACCTTACCATATTGCATTGTTATTGAAACTGCATTAAGGTATATCTATTTGTATAACTAGTGTTGTGACTAAGTTGCAAATACAGGTGATCGTTACGTTAAAGAGCTCCTAGTTATTTTCGACTGCATTCTTATTTGCAACATTTGAATTATGATTCCTTATTTGAATATTTAATTATTTGATTTTTTTCTTTCTCTCCCTTTGTAACTTTCTCTGTAATGCTATGTAATAATCGTACAATTTGTTTCACAACATTAAATTCTAACTTCGTTTCTGTTATAAAACTTACTCGGTCATTAAGCGACATAGTTAGAGTGTCCAAAATGTTTCCTTGGACAAAGTATTGCGAGTTAAAACGAGACCACCAGCCTCATTACGGTGAGCTAAGAGGCGAATGGTAGTAACCAGAAGTACACAACTGACCACTAATAAGCATTTCCCCCGGATATTTCCAGCCGCCATGGCAAGCTTTTATTGCTCGAGTCAATAATAAAAAGATACAGAGATGAGTTCTTGCTCTGTATTTTCTTTCCTGATCCTTCGTAGATTTATTATTTTTTTACTTAACGCATTAATTCACTTATTTATTAATTTTGTATGCATATAAGTAATGTAACGTAATTCTTGATAGCATTAAAAAAACATACTTTTGTGCAGTTAATCATCAATGCATTAACTGCTCTTAAAATAACATATTGATAATTCAATACATTATAAAGAGTTTTCATTTATTTTTTGCTTGAAGTTTCTGTCTTTTTATTTTTTAATTTTTTAAACAAATAAAGATACAAAATTTACTTGGTCATTAAGCGACCTAAACTGAGTGTCCAAAATATTTTCTTGGACAAAGTAATGCGAGTTAAAACGAGACCGCTAGCCTCATTACGGTGAGATAAAATGCGAATAATTGTAACCAGAAGTGCACATCTGACCACTAATAAGCATTTCCGCGGATATTTCCAGCCATCATGTCAAGCTTTTATTGTACGAGTCGAGAATAAAAAGATATAGAAATGAGTTCATGCTCAGTATTTTCTTTCCTGATCCTTCGTAGATTTATTATTTTTTTTACTTAACACATTAATTCACTTATTTATTAATTTTGTATGCACATAAATAAAATAACGTAATACTTTGTAGCATTAAAAAAACATACTTTTGTGCAGTTAATCAACCATCGATACATTAACTGCACTTAAAAATAGCGTACTAATGATTCAATACAACAATATAAAGAGTTTTCATTTATTTTTTGCTTGAAGTTGTTTTCTTTTTCTTTTTTAATTTTTTTAAACAAATAAATGGTACAAAATTTACTTGGTCATTAAGCGACCTAAACTGAGTGTCCAAAATATTTTCTTGGACAAAGTATTGCGAGTTAAAACGAGAACGCCAGCCTCATTACGGTGATCTAAGAGGCGAATGATAGCAACCAGAAGTGCACATCTGACCACTAATAAGCATTTCCCCGTATATTTCCAGCCATCATGGCAAGCTTTTATTGTACGAGTCGATAATAAAAAGATACAGAAATGAGTTCTTGCTCAGTATTTTCTTCCCTGATCCTTCGTAGATATATATATATTTTACTTAACACATCGATTCACTTATTTATTAATTTTGTATAAATATAAATAAAGTAACGTAATACTTTATAGCATTTAAAAAAAAAACATACTTTTGTGCAGTTAATCATCAATACATTAACTGCTCTTAAAATAACATATTAAAAAATTCAATACATTATAAAGAGTTTTCATTTATTTTTTGCCTGAAGACCGCCAGCTTCATTACGGTAGCTAAGATGCGAATAATTGTAACCAGATGTGAACATCTGACCACTAATAAGCATTTCCCCGAATATTTCCAGCCAACATTGGCAAGCTTTTATTGTACGAGTCGATAATAAAAAGATACAGAAACGAGTTATTTCTCTATATTTTCTTTCCTGTTTCTGTATAGATTTCTTCTTACATTTAACACAACTATTTACTTTTTTTTAAAGTTTGCATGCATATAAATAAGGTAACGTAATATCGATGCATTTAAATAAAAAACATACTGCTGTTTTAAATTATCAATACATTAACTGCACTTAAATTAATGTATTGATGAGTCTATACAGCAATATATAAACTTTTTTCTTGAAAAACTTTTTTGTTTGAAATTTATTTTCTTTTCTCTTTTCATTCTTTTTTTTACCCAATAAATTGACATCTTGTTTGCTGAAAATACACACTTTGGGTTATTTACGAACCGTTTTACACAATTCTATGAATCACGTCAATGCATTTCAGATTCAATATGATTTCTTTTATCAATCTCATTTCAATAAATATGTTAAAATACAATTTTTGTTTTGTTTTTTTAAATCCTCTTTTTAGTTGTACAACATGCTAATATAGGGGAGGGTGGCCCAAAGGGGGTAGGTTTTCGAAAAACGCTCGAAAAGTCCTAACAGTTTTAGGACTTTTATTGCAACAATTTAGGTTTTATTTCCTAGCAGGGTTCTCTTGAACTTCAAAATAAAAAGTGATTTTTGTATTATTTCAAACCCAATATGTATTTATTATTAAACTTTACAAACATTTGAAAAATCCTCTTTCCTCTACCAGGGAACCCAAAGCGAGTAAGCTTAACTAATTGTGATTTGGTACATTTGCGAATTAAGTATGAAGTTATAAATGATTAAAATAGCTGACTAACTACCTGCCATTAAAAAAATATTAAAAAGTTGTACTTATCCAACTTAAAGTCAGCACATTTGTTAATAAAACCATAAAAATCTAACTGATTAAACTAATAGACTAATTAAGTGCCAAACTAAAAATAATTTTTTAAAGTTATACTTATGCTATTGAAAAAGGAAATCTAAGTCAGCACACAAGTCAAGAAATTATAAATAAATATTTGATTAAATCCTATACCCGCTTTGCCCAAAGGTACGTTTTATATTTCAATAATTATAACCTTAAATTTAAAAAAGAAACAAACGAAATGACTATCGTAGTTTTTAGGTTGATCGTGTCAGAATAAACGTAGAATTATTTACAATCAAAAAAATAAGCTAGTCTTCGGCTAATCACAAGTTTTCAAAACGTAATTTTGTAAGAAATGTTTTTTTTTTTTTTTTATTTTAAGCCTGGTTGCGCCACGCCAAATCATTGCTGCTTCGCTGGGAATGATGAAAACTCGGGGGTGTTCAAGTGAACACGACATAGCTATGCATCGCCGCTTACAAACCATGGGGGGGGGGGGGGGCATACGAAGGCCTATCTGCCTTGGGCCACCCTCCTCTAAAAATTTTTGGGATTAATTTTAAAAACATCACAAGGAAATTTCTTTTCACTCATTCACTTAATGATTACACAAATCAACGTCAAAATTTAAACCCTATTTAAAGCATTTAGGAAATTCGACTTCACGTTGTGGACAAATAAACAGCTTATTAAATTATTACAACTTTGCAGGGCCGATCCTAGCAGGTGTGCAGAGTGTGCGCCGCACAAGGGCGGCCGCAGGCCGCATCATATAATTCTTATAATCAAGCAAAAGTCCTCAAGAATTTCTCACAAAATAACTTATAATAAGTAGAATAAATATACTGATTTTTAAATGTTCAATTGTCAAAGTATGTGTCGATTTCCCGACAGCATTAGCATAGTTTAAGAAAAATAGAATGTTAGGGAACATTGTGTTGGTTCATTGTCCATTAATACCTACTCTTAACACACATGCTTCATTTGGTTGTAAAGTTTGTGACAGAACCGGTAATCAGCCATGGATACAGGGGAGGGGAAAGGCACCCTTCTGAAGCATGAAAAGGTGCCGTCTAAAAGGAGCACCGAGGGCGTCCACTAATGTTTACCCCCCCCCCCCCCCCCAAAGCTTTTACAGACCTAAACAGTGCAGACATTTTTTATTTATTAAAAAAAAGCTATACTGAATAGGTACTCTCGCAAACATTGCAAACAGTAAACTAAGTAACCAAACTCTGTGTTTAACAATCGTGGATGCGTATCGAGAAAGTGGAAAATTGCAACTCCTTTGAGAGTAACATATATGAATGACGAACTAAAATGTTTGTACTTTTCCCCCTTTTCGACAATTTTTCTGATTAAAATCATGAATGACAAAAAAATTCTTCCTTTTTATAAGATCATTCTTCTATCCCCCCCCCCCCTTTTTTTAATTCGAACTTGGCATAGAAATTTAAAGAAAGATTTATATAGACGTTAAAGATTAGTCAAAATATGCAAATTACTCTTAGGGGCGGCACATTAGGTCTTTGCACACGGGCGGCCGACACCCTAGGATCGGCCCTGCAACTTTGAGAGACACATTTAAATATCTCACGAAGTAAAACTCCTATATATTTTACAGTAAAATACATATGAATTCTCTTAAAAGTTTTTTTTTTTTGTTCATAATCTAAAAATAATCATTCAGTTATACTTCCCGATTTTTTACCTACAAGTTATCCTTCAAATACATTAACATATTATCGCTCCTCTAAATTGATGTCGAAATAAAATCGACTTGACATCTGGCATTCCTCAGGAATTAGAATTCCCGAAAAAGTAACGGATAAAAAGAAACGCGATAGAACCCTATTCCCCATTCTATTCCCTGCCACATTGGAATAAGCAGACATGTCAAAGCGATTGAGAGTCAAGGATGGTGGAGAGGTTGCTGCTCTATCCACTTGATGGATGCAGTCCGTTTTCGGACTGGATGGCAGATGTCACCGTGTCTTAAGAGGGGCCGTCAGAAAATTACCAATTGTAAAGAAAAGGTCAATTCTTAAGTAATATGTTTTAGTATATTTTGTGTGTTTTGCTCTCTGACGAAATAGATTTTACTTTCTTCCCCAAAAAAGTATTTATTTTGTTTCGTGTGGCACAATTGGCTACAAATGAATTTTGCAGCGTTTCGGGTACTTAGGTCCTATGTTTCTTTTAAATATAGATCTTATTTTTTTTAAATTTGAAATGCATGTTTAGGAAAAACTGATGTGCTTAGACGAAAAACATGTTTTTAACCCTGAAATCGGTTTTGAAACCCTCAGATATTTGTTTTTATGTTGTTTGAATTTTTTAAATGCTTAAAAATATCAGAAAGAAAATTAGAGTCATTAAAAAATAAAAAATAATAATTAAAAAACCCCGATTATGTTTGTTTTGTTCATTGAACTTGAAAACGTGAACCAGACCAATAATCACAATAAAGAAAAATATCTATTGATGTTTAATCTTTATAAATAAAACAGACAATACACGTCTTGTGTATGTGTATATGTACGTATGTATGTTCCCAATACAAATCCACAGTTTTTATCGCATCTCAACTAATTTGGCAGGGAGGTACTTGGGCACCCGAGACGGTATGTAAGGGGGTTTTCGAACGCCTAAAAAAAGAACTGAACCGCTCTAACTACTTTTAGAACTCGAAAATGGCATTTTTCGAATTTGAATAATATGAGGACAAAAATTGCTCGCAATATCCTTAGAAACCCTTAATTTTTCTGCATCAGATAAAATTTGTCTCAGTGTCCCAAGGATATACGGGACGGGATGTCTATTAATACCCCCAAGGTAATCCCGTTCTAATACTTAATTAGAACGGGAATTATAACTGTTTTTAACTGATTTGATTCTGAAAGGTAAGTCTTTAATAAGAAATTTATTGCTGATCACGGTCATTGTTAGACAATGCTTTTATTAAAATTTGTAGCATGAAGAAAATCATTGAGAAGAAAGATATGTTGCAATTTTTTCTCAATCCTATTTTGGTTATTTTTCTGCAATATGAAGCGAAATATTACATATTTTATTTTTTTTCAAGTAAGATTATTAAACATGCCTATAACAAATTAGTCTAAATTGCATAATTTGGTTCGTTTTTCAAGATTGAACACAAAAATAGATTGGATTAGAAATATAATACCCCAAAAATGAACAATAATTCAACTTTTCTCATCAGTAAAACTGCATGATTTTTAAGCCACTAAAACGTACGTTTATTTTATTTATTTATTTATTAATTTTGCATGATATAGTGACAAATCCTACATTGTTAAATACTACTTTTCATAATTCCTAAAGAAAATATTAAACAAAACATATTTAAAAATGTCAAATAATTTTACTTGGAGATGTTAAATTAAAAATACATAAATGTACTATATTTTTTAAAAGTTTTATCCAAAACGCCAATGTACCCATTTTCTTCTTTGACCCTCTAACGCTTGAAAACACATTAAACGGTTCTTAGTAAACGTAGTATATTTTTCTTTAGTTTCGTATAAAAGTTATTTTTCAATCTGTAGTAATTTTGAAAATATATTTTTAAAAACAATTTTTTTATTCTATCCCTGTGTAACCAATGTATCTATTTTAGTTTATAAGCTCGTGAAAAATTTTTAGGACTTTTCTAGGACTTTTATAGTAAAAATTTTAATAAAAATGCATTGCTTACAGAATTCTGAGAGTTTTCTATAGATATCAGTCCCTGTTTAGAAAATCATTACAAGCATCCTTTAAAAATGAGATCATAGCCTCAACTGCAGAAATGATGCGGAAAAAAAGTTTAGGAAAATACGACATTAGACGTTGGAGATAACGGCTTGGACATTTGTGTTGACCCTTTTGGCCTTTTCCCAACTGTATATTGGTTTGCAAAAGCTGTTTTGAATTCTTTCTAAGTATTCCACAAACGTTATGGGGACCTTTCTTGCGTTAATGTCAATGACATCCATTTTCGGACTATTACGTTTTATGTTTCTCGACAAATTAAGCTTTGACATTTTGGCATAAGGAAAAATGCTGATAAGGGAAAAGAAATAAACAGAAGATTGAAGTTTGAAATTGAATGCTGTGGTTAAATTGTTTTTCTGTTTGTAATTCAGTTGGAAAACAAAAAATTCAAACAGATTTTGTTTTAAAATATGTTTTAGGTTACAACTCTTTCTAAAAAATGTAGCATTGGAAGAAAATCTGTTTTGAAGAATTTTCTCTGTCAACCCGCATAGATATACGCGGGTTGTCAATTTTTTTTGCAAAATATTGACGATTCGAAGTCTGCATATTACCTTCCCATATTTCATGCATATTTAGTGCCCAAAATTATGCATGTAATTGGTGTAGAACATTAGAATGCGATAAGCCTGATACTAATACACTTTCTTCAGCCTATCATAGCATTGACTAATCTACTTTATTTAAACCATACGTAAAAAAGAGAAAACTGTATATGATTGCGATAATTATGGCATAAATATTTTTTTGCGTTAAAAGCATAACCACTTACTGACAAAGACATTTTAACGCTAAAACCAATGAAGATCTTTTACTGACCATAACCCTTATGATGCAATTTAGGACTATTTCTGGTAAAAATATGACGAGAAAGCTACGTAAATTTGCGGTGATAGTGGTTGAAATCCGTTTCTGTTATAATAACGCACTTTTTTGGGTCCTTTAGTATTAATAAGAACTTTTGTGATGATAAAGGAAATAGCATATGGTTATGAAAATCATAACTTCTGATTTTTTTTTTTTTCAATTGCTAGAATAGGAGATGTTCGTAATACCACTTCCCTCTTTATTCCCACAGCAGTTGCGGGGCATGTCAGGGTAGCTTAAGAACAACCTTTACTTTGCTAGAGACTGCTAAAATGTGATGACTGCTGATTGGCTACAACGTAAAAACGTATTTTGTAGCTTGAAGTGCACGCTCTATTGCTTCATTTCGCAACAAGATATTCCAGAAATTATTCGAAGGGGGATGATTAAAAACACTTAAAATTTAATTCAGAACTTCGAAGAAACAAAATTTGCTCAGACGCGTTAGATGAAAGAAAAAAAACATGGCCGGGGCGCGCTTGCGTCGGCTGACCAATCAGAAGTTCCAAAACTACTGCAAGGTCTCTATCTGGGTAAAGGTTGTTTCTACGCGGCAGGGTAGTGTCCTGCATATTAATGATAAAACTGTACATGCTTATGATAATCACAGTTTTCATCTTCTTGTGTTTTGAGACTTATTACCATCTTTTTCTCTAACTGACCAAATAACTAGTGATGTACAAGTCAGCATTGTTTTCACAGATCATAAGAAAACTGGCTATGATGGTCATAAAACAATACAATAAAATTTGCACGTAAATTACAGATGAACTTTTAGTTGCCAAATGTACATTAGTTTTTCATGTATGATATTTTACTGTATACCAAGGATAATTTAATAAATCAATAGTATTCTGTTGGGAAAATAAATCTAAAATTATATTGAATAATAATTTAAAACTATTTTTTTAAATCTACTTTGCTCGTTTTTTTAAAAGAAGCACTTGAAATTCTTCATTAGTTTTTTACTTAAATTTTTTTTTATAATTTGTGTGAAAATAATGAAATATAGAATTAGAGATTGCAGTTTATTACATATTTTCAAACTTTACTTGCAGGTAAAGTTGTATGCTTATTTAGTTTTGCTAGTGTTACAGGTGTATCCATATCCTTTTCTGTCGAACAGTATGTTTAAAATTCCTCTAATTGAAGTAAATTGAGTCAATAGGTGCGCTTTTTTCTTACTTTAATAATTATATATCATACTAACAAAAATTCTAATGAATATGTTGAGTGTTGCGTTATTATTTCTGTTTAAAGCTGAAATGGTACTCACGCTTTCTATGTAAACCTAACTCACATACAAAAAACATTCAAACATTTTAGCTGTCGAGTTGTAAGAAAAATGCAAATGCACTTGCTTAAGATATTCAAAATTAAACTCTTGCACTAAACAAGCGTGAAAGCACTCGTCATTATTATGCAAAATATCGGTTATTTCTGTTTACACTCGGTTGAAAATCGATACAAAGTAAACAATTGCCGCCATTGTATTTTTATCTATTTCTCAACTGAACTATAGTTCGTAATATATTGAAGATGTAAAAGAAGAATTTCTCATTATATCTGATCAATAATCTGCTTTCCTTTTTCACTAAGAAAGGAACTCAGCTTTCAAAGAATTATCTTGAATGAAAGATTCATAAAGCTTGGCACAATGCTCTGAAAAAATGGAGGAATCGAAAAATCGAAATCCCATATCAGTTGGAAAAAAATCAAATGCTTTTCTCCCAGCTTAGTCTGCTAACACCAGACGCGTCAATAAATATGGATTTAGCTTTTTGTAAAGACAGCTTAGTAATTTATCTTTTAAGCATTCAACATATTCTACACTATGTTCTTGCGTTACGAAACATGTTACATCATTTAAAGGAATTCCCTTTTACACGAAAAAATATTGTATACAATGTCTCCAAGTTTGCTGTAGAAAAAAATAACAAAATTGAAAAAAAAATAAAGTTAAAGGTTCTGAATTATTACTAACTGGAAGTTGTTTTAATCATTACCTAGCCACAAAGTTTTGAGTTTTGGTTTGGCTACATACACCTACACATATACACAAATACACCTACACACTCACATACATACAACTACCCACACACTCATGCCTGCACACAGACACAAACACATATGCCTACGCACACATACACATCCCCCCCCACACATCTACACACAAACACACAAACCCCCACACACAAACACACATGCCTACACACATGTACATACCCCCTACACACAAACACACAGGCCTACACACATGCACATACCCCTACACACAAACACACATACCGCCTACGCACAAACACACATACCCCCACACACAAACACACACGCCTACATAGGCACACACACTCGTGATTGCGAAAAACATAATTTTAATTCAAGATGACAAAATTCAAATTAATTTTTTTTATTACTTCTGAGATTTAGACGACAAACGTTTAAATGTTACCTGTGCTAAAACGAAATGTAGAAACGTTTACAAAACGTTCTAAAATGATTGTAACAACGTTAACAAACAATTTCAAAACGTTCATGAAACGAAGAGTGCTACCTGGGTTTTTTTAATTTTGATGTTATTAATAAAACATAAGATAAACACTAAGAATAAATATATGAGGCAGTGAGAAGCAAAAGGGGTGTGAGTGGCAAAATAAAAAATTTGCATGTAACCAGTGCAAATGGTAGGGGAACCTTGAGTCTGTCTTGGGGCAAGAGATATTACTAGTAGCCCTAATAGTTGCTGTTATGCAGCACGATTTAGAAAAAAATGAATGAAAGCCTACCTAGGACGTTATCTGTAAACGCCTTTTACTCAAAACTTGAAAATGTCCATTTACATCGCTTTGCTTCTTGCTGCCTCATATGTAAAAACTGCATATAAAGAAACTTTGATGCGGATCACTGCATTTCAAAAAAAAAAAAAAAAAAAACGCAAAGGTTGGGAAGAATAATCCTGCCATTAGCTATTTCTAGTGTAAATGTGAATCAAAAAGCAAATGCACAAAACGTTTTTTATTTTGCGCAATTTTATCTTTTTTTTCCCTCAGCCTTTTGAAAGCTAAACTCATCTGAAACAGTTTTTGCAGTTTATTTCTCCAAAAGAATCCCAGTTAAAGGAGCAACAATTGGAGGAAAAAATCAGAAGAAAGTTATGTTCTATATTTCGTTTCTGCTTCTTTTAATGACTTTCCGGCTAAAAGTCTTTTTTTTTTCGTACAATAGTGAAAAAGTAAAAGTTGTAAAGGTACACATTAAAACCACCAATTAAGATTTTAGCTGTTTTCTTACCCTTGCTCTTTTACGAATACTAATTAAAATTATTTTGAAGCACATTTTTTAAGTTTTCCTTTAAGCGATTTAAAGGTTAGTGGTATTTAAATTAAAAAAAAAATTTTATCTAAATTAATTAGTATCTATTGGTAAAAATGCATAATGCGTGAAAAATTGATACAAATTCTACACTTTATTTGAAATGAACATGTTTAATGGAGTTTTTTTTCTTTTGTCAATGAGTGCTTTAGAACAATTACTGCTGTGCCATGAGTTTTATCTTGCCGTGGATTATTTTTTATGTCAATTGTAAATAGGTGCCATTGTACATTCCTTTTTATATTTAGGGGAGGTTGAACTACAATTGAAACCCTGAGGCTCAGTGGAAGTGCTTCGTGCTCCCACGCCACAGGCCCGGGTCCTATTCCTGTGTCGGGCATGATCGCCTGAGCCATTCTTCCCTTCAGTGGTTCGACAAACGGGGTACCAAGTGTGCTTGGGAACTAAACGCTGGGGGTCTGCGTTCGGCTGACCACCTAACCGTAACATCTGCCTAGCACCCCAGAGCCCTTGGCCAGAAAGACTGAGCACAGCAGGTTTTGGCCCCCATGGGCTGCCGTGCCACTGGGTTTTGTTTCTTAAACGACATTTTTTTTTACGAAGATGTTTTATTCTTTAAAACATATTACATCGTAACGGCTAATTTTGAGAGTAAATACCAAAATATTGATTTATAAAATAAAACGCCAACTCATTCATTCTATCCGAGGACTGCAGTTTCGTGCTTATTAGCACTCATCAGCACGGAATAGGAAGTGACTGAGCTGGAGATGGAAAATCTCTTATGGAAGCCAAGATAGCCAAACTGGTAGCTAATATAGCATTAGCACACACCAGACGAGTGACCGAAGTAATGGTTCGGTTCAAAACGAAGATTGAAAGGCAGGTATATTCAATAAGTTACCACCCCATAGCCAGGGAAAAGGCAGAAATACATGGAATAAACCGCAAGCTCAGTCATTTCATCCGAAGACTGCAGTTTTGTATTTATTAGCACAAAAAATATTAATTTTTCAACTACCTTTTGCGACTATAATTTTTCATTTCCAATTGTGTGATTAAAAATTAAATCGGGAAATAACATTTTGTAGTATATCGTTTTAAAAACAAACTATTTGAATTCCCTTTACTGATCTTCTGTTTTTAATGGCATATTAAAATGCACTATACAAATTAGCCTATTATTTGCTTAATTAACTCCTTCAGATCTGGTGTCCGGTATACCGGGCATACACTTTAAACAGCTGCTAATCGTTTAATAATTGATTTAATTAGCTGATTTTTTTTTGTAGTTGGCTCTTTACATTCTACTTATTATAGTCTGTGAAATAATTTTTCGTTTTGGGATTGAAAACACTGACATATAAGGATTGAGATATAGAGAGTGGCTCATTTTTAAAACCATGTATTTTCATCTGAAAAGCAGGGATTTTTTCCTGATTTTTTTAAAAATGTATAATTTTTAATTAATCGTTTCAAAAGCTTATATTATATTTTATAATTGTTTGTAGAACATTTTAACCTGAAGTTTATTCGGTATTTTATTGTTTTTTTATATGAAATATTGATTTAAAAAATATAAGTTCGGAATATTGGACGTGCCATAACGCTTTTAATTTTTCTCTTACAAACTCAAAATTTTGTCTATAAAATACCCTTTACCATAGTACACTGTGTATCAAATATCAACATTTTTGGTCCAATATTTCAAATTTCCGACTGAAGGGGTTAAAAAACCATTATGTATGCCTAATATTGATTTTATAGTGAATATGTAAGCCATATTTTTTAACAAATGCATATTAAAGCTAAAACAGAGAAAAACTCGAAACGTAAAAACTGGGTCAAACTCAAATTCAGGGAACTCATTTTCATGTTTACAAACATTGATTCACAGCCTCATAAAGTACCCGCACTCTGTTTTTATTAGTATCTTTTAAGGACGGAAACGTTGATGGCTTTTTGACTTCTTACGCATGGTAGCTATATTTAGAATGGTTGGGGATTTTTTTTGTTGCTCTTAGGGAGTACTATCTCTTCTTTCCACGGGATTTCTTTCAAAAGTTTCGGTTGAACAAGGTCGAATTTTCCCTTTCTCTCTTTCTCTCTCTTTTTCTATTTTTTATTTTCAAGAGGAGAAAGAGCAAAATAATAATAATAGTAATAAAAGGAAAATAAAAGTAGTAATGGTTAAAAAAATTATTAATGTGTTGCTATATTGCAGGGTGGTTAAAATTAAACTGACATTACTTAGAGGTAATACATAGTTTCGATTCTAACGGACGGATCTGAATAAAACTTTAAATGTTTCTTATGCAGATCATGTGGAGGTAATTTTTGCAAACAAAACAATATTTAAATTTGACCTCCAGATGGCGTTTAAACAATGTGAAATGTATGTTTTTCTTATGCATATTCTGATACAAATGGAAACACGATTCTGTATTAACTTAAACCAAATTTGTAATTCAAACTAAATTTAGAGAACATTTTGACACTACAGAAAAAAAAAAAAGAAAATTCCTCGTGATTTTTTCCGTTTTTGAGTGGCATATATGTAAAGCTGCATGGGTATATTTTTTTTACTATAATTTCTCTAAATCATTAATTACTAAAATATGTCGTATTTGATCTCTTTTTCTGCTGCTGTGTTTTTTTTTCTGTATTTTTTCAAGGCCAAGATCTTTAAGATGATAATACACTAAAATAAATTACATTTGCCAAATTTATTTGGATCATTTTGAAATACGACTTATAATACCCTGTATTGGAGCATACTTTCATTATTTATAAAACAATGTTTAACTCAATTTTTCAGCTAATCTTTATCTGGTTCGACTATAGACATAAAATCAATTACTAATGCTCTTATTTGTCAATGCATAGCACTTTTTTCGTTATAGGATATGAAACATTCATTAGTAAATTTATATAGTTGCTAAAAAGTTTGTGTAATTGAAATTTAGTAGTAAAACTAAAATTTAATATAAGTGATGTGTAACGCAAAAATTCCACTAATTTAGAAAAATGTTCTTCAAATTTTTTATCGGTATGTATTTTAATGCTTTATGTGCATATGATTCCAAAAGAAAAGATACCTCAAGCCGAATTTTAATAGGAAAAACTACTCGGAAACGAAATTATCAAAGAAAGTAATGGAAACAAGAAAAAGAAAAATAATAAGGAGGCTCTGGTTTACAAAGTTTTCTCAAGAAATTTAAAATTTCCTGTTTCATTATGAAATGGGGCAAAAATAATACTACGAACATTGCAAAAATGTGTGGCAAAAATATACTGTGCCATATACAAAGTCATTGCAATTTGAATTAATTGAATTTTGAAATGTGTTTCGAACATCATTAATTCAATTTATAAATTACTAATGACTTTATTAAAGTTGCCGAACGAGAAATGTTTTATGAAATTGAAACTAATTTATACTTTCAGGTTCATTGCACAGTTACAAATACATAAGCATACTCACTCTTAAGTAAACAATGGTTGACTTCATTACCCGTTAATAATGAATTGCAAAACTGAAAGACAAACAACTTTTAAATTAAACTAGTTAATTATAATTTAATTATAATGTAATAGAAGAGTCTTACTTTGTTTTGTAGGTTTTATCATAATTTAATAATAAGTAACAGTAAGTAGCGGTATGCTACAGCTACATAATAGTAAATCAAATGTTTTAAATAGTATTAGAATGCTTAATAAAACTTTCAAAAATATTTGTATTAAATAAATTGAAATAAATAAATAAATAAATAAATACAAATAAAAGCAAAAAAATGTTTTTTGTGTATTGAAACTTACCATATTTAACTGGTTGTGTAAGGCATTTATTTATTTATTTATTTTATTTTATTTTCTTTTTTTTTTGCATGAGATTGAGAACATTGCAAATAATTTTTGCTTAGCTCAACTAATTTTATTTTAAAAATTTATCTTAGTTATTCTAGAACCCATTTACTTCTAATAGCTTGATCATTCAAACATTTAAATATTTTAAAGGTTTAGTAAACTTTAGTTTTTTTTGGAGGGAGGGGGGGGGGGAGTAACGGATAACAAAGACAAAAGAATAACTGAAACGGTACAGTCTCAAGGCATTCGCCTAAAGCCGTTGGTTTGTTTGTAACGTAAGTATTATTTCATCAAAAAAAACCCTGTTGTAAAAATTTCCCCGCCAAGAAAACCTTTGACTTTTTCAAACAAAAAAGAAAACCTACATCCTAAACACAAAAGCCCTCAGCCATGAAAAGTTATGATATCTAGTTTGCCCGCCAAGTATCTGCCAAACTATCATCCTCCCTCTTCTCCTTTTTCATCACAGCTACTTCCATTAGATCCTCCTCCCACCTTCAACTCCTTAGAAATATGGATAGATCTTTTAAATTGTTTATCTTGTTTGGCGGGAAGTTTTTTGCTCACCAAGCAACCACTTCACTTTGAAAAGCTTCCCACCAAACAAGATAAACAATTTAAAAGATATATCCATATTTCTGAGGAGTTGAAGGTGGGAGGAGGTTCTAATGGAAGTAGCTGTGATCAGAAAGGAAAAGAGGGAGGATGATAGTTTGACAGATACTTGGCGAGCAAACTAGATATCATAACTTTTTATGGCTGAGGGTTTTTGGGTTTAGGATGCAGGTTTTCTTTTTTGTGCGGAAAAGTTAAAGGTTTTCTTGGCGGGGAAATTTTTACAACAGGGTTGTTTTTGATGAGATATCACATTTTTTTGCATTGATATTATTATTTTGCCTGTATTTTTAGAATGGAGAACTTCAAGTCAGAAAATTTTCAATTGAAGCAACGCTGTTTTGTGTTTTTAAGAAACTAGCTAGCCTAATTTTACGTCAAGTTATTTTCTGAAAATTAAGATTCTATGTTCATTTTTTGCTAGAATTAGGTGGTTTAAATTTTATTGCAATCTTTGTATCCTCTCTGTTGCAAAGAAAACTTCTTGGATAATAAAATACTATATTTTAAATTATATTTTTTTCGAATATTTTACAACTTCGCAATAAATTCTATTACAGTTTCTTTATTTGACACATTATTCAACATTTTCATGAAGGTTTCTTTAAATGTTTTACAGCTTGAGGGCTACTTTAATCTAGCTTTTCACTTTTTGTTTAATTACATTTTTTCTTAAATCGTGGATTATTTTACGTTTTCTGGGATAACTTTAATTAAAAAGTCAGTAATCCAACGTTATTAAGCACAAAACTTGCAAATGATTGCAGACACGTGTTTCGGTGTTACGAGGAACACCTTTTTCAATGCAAAGAAGTGTGAGCTTTTGGATGAAAAGTCATCCGAGAAAAGCAACACGGTGGAACAGGAGATAGTATAAATATCAAAAAATAGAAATTAAACAAAACAAAAAAGATAAAATGACACATGAAGACAAAATTTATCACATAATTCCATCAGGAAAAAAACCATTAAGTAATAAATTTTAAAAGAAAACCCATAAACAATGCAAAAAGTCCAAAAATGAAACCAATCTGAATAAATTAGCAATAAATTTAAATGCGGGAAAAACTATGTATGGAAGCAATGTATCAAATGGAGAAATGCAGAAAAAACAGAGTTAAGGATAAACAAATTGGAATTAGTTAATCACAAAACGAAATAAGAAAGCAAAAAATGAAAAAATAAAAGTAAGAAATGTACGACATTTACATAAAAATAATAGAAAATCTAAACCAATTTTAACAAATGAGTCCACACAGAGGAAAAATAGGGAATTGCAGTAAGATCGTTAACTAAATTAGAACGGTTCCTCAGGATGTGGGAAAGATTCCCAAAAATCAAGATCCAACGAATTGGGGCATTTTTGGATAATTTGATATGAGTTAAAATCAAAAGAGTGATTCGATTCCCAACAGTGTTGAGCAATACTGGATTTATTCAGCTGTTGTTTTCTCACATAGCTTTGATGTTCTTTTAACCGAAATTTCAAAGAACGGCGGGTCTGTCCGATGTATCCGAGTCCGCAATTGCAAACAATTTTATAGATCCCACAGCAATTAAGAGGGTGAATAGAATCTTTAAGAGAAGAGAAAGAAAGTTTATTAATAGGAGAAAATACCACTTGGAATTGGAATCGCTTCAGAATCTTAGCAACCTGAAAACTGATACCAGGGAAGAAAGGCAGAACAACTAAATTCTTAGTGTTAAAAGTTCTATTAAGAACAACATTTTGAGATTTTTTGCAAAGTTTTTTGTAAATGGAATCAACTAAGGTGGGCGGATAGTCTCTATCAACAGCCACAGCTCTTATATAGTTAAGCTCCGCATTAAGAAGCTTAGGTGAAGAACAAATATTCATTGCATGATAAACATATGTGTTGAAAGCTGAATATTTTTGATTAGGAGGGTGAGACGATAATCTATGTGGGGGTAAGGAAACAGCAAAAGAATTACGATAAACCGTAGTTTCAAAACCGGACTCAGTTCGAGAAACGAGAACATCCAGAAATGGAAGGCAATTATTCTGTTCTTTTTCACAAGAGAATTGAATATGAGGATCAATGGAATTTAAAATGGATAAAGCATCATCGATGCTTAGTTGATCGTGGTTCATAAGAACAAAACAGTCATCAACATAGCGAACATAGAATTGAAACTGTAGTTTCTGAAACAACTTGACCTCAAAGTAATGCATGTAAATATCACTAAGGATGGGGCTAAGTGGGTTTCCCATTGCCAAACCATCCAACATAGTATAAAATTTACCATTAAAAACAAAGGAACTTTGCCTTAGACAAGTATGAGTAAGAAAAAGTAAATCCTCAATTTCCTTAGAGGTAAAATGAAATTCAGACAGCCTACTCTGAAGGCATAACAATGAACCCTCGACCGGAACGTTCGTAAATAATGAGTTCACATCAAAAGAAGCCATAAAAGAATTATTTGAAACTCAATTCTCAATTTTTTTGACAAACTCTATAGAGTTTTTTACAGTGAATATATTATTACTCATAAGAGGAGAAAACACAGAGACTAAATATTTTGCAAGTTTATAAGAAGCCGTACCAGTATTGGAAACAATCGGCCTGAAAGGAATGCCAGCTTTATGTACCTTGGGTAAAGCATAAAATCTAGCGCAATTAGCAATAGAAGGAATAACAGAGCGTTTAATATTTATTGGAATAGACTGAACAGACTTGACAGCCGAAGAAATAGTCTTTAACTCATTTTCACTAGGATCTTTAGAAATCTCTAAGTATGGACCAGAAGAAATCAAATCATTAGTTTTGTCAACATAAGATGATTTGTCAAGAACAACAATTTGACCACCCTTGTCAGCTTTAGTAACAACAATATCTGAATTAGAAGTTAAATTCTTTACAGTACGCCGAACAGTATTAGTAAAGACGGGATTGGAAATTCTAGAATTAAAGTCCACATTAGAAGCAATAAGATGCCTAACGCAATCTTTTTGATTGGATGATAAGGCACTAAATTTAAAAGCTTTCTCAATAGGAGCAATAAGCTTAGAAAAAGAAGGTTTGCTGGCCAGTGCAAAGTTATCATTGCATTTTAGAGCATTAATTTGAGAACTATTTAAAGGAACACTTGAAATATTAACGACAACATTTTTATTTACCACTGGTAAATTTTCCGAAGGAACAACTTTCGAATTTCTACAAAGTTTAGCTAATTTCTTTTTCAAAACAACTTGATGATTCTCCGTAGAACGAAGGGTTCTAGATCAAGAAGTTCTATCAACATAATCAAAATCAGAAATAGAATTTGAAATAGAGAGATGCAAATCATAGAGCTCACGTTCAATAAACGAGAGGCGTTTCCTAGTTTCTTGGATCGAAGCTCTAAGTAGAGCCAATTTCGACCGAAAAATAACTTGATCAATTTTTACAGAACGTGGTAAGTTACATTTCAAAGAAATAAAATTCGGAATAACTTTCCTGCGCCTACATTCTTGAAGAAATTTTAAGTGGTTCAAAAAGCGAAACTTCTTAATACGAAGATTGCAAAACCTATTGATTTGAGACGTTCCAAAAACAAAATAACAAAGTACATAAGAACAAATTATTATCAAAAGTACAAATCAAATTAAAACAGTAACAAGGCAAAAATGAAGCAAAATTCAAAACTACCAAATACAACAAATACAACCAAAATTCAAGGCAAGAAGAAAGAAAAAAGAAAGTAGAATGCAAACGTACAGCCCGTTTAAGCCAACTAAATAAAGAATAAATACCTTTGTGCTGAAAAATTAAAAAGTTAGTAATCCAACGTTATTAAGAACAAAACTTGCAAATGATTGCAGACACGTGTTTCGGTGTTACAAGGAACACCTTTTTCAATGCAAAGAAGTGTGAGCTTTTGGATGAAAAGTCATCCGAGAAAAGCAACACGGTGGAACAGGAGATAGTATAAATATCAAAAAATAGAAATTAAACAAAACAAAAAAGATAAAATGACACATGGAGACAAAATTTATCACATAATTCCATCAGGAAAAAAAACCGTTAAGTAATAAATTTTAAAAGAAAACCCATGAACAATGCAAAAAGTCCAAAAATGAAACCAATCTGAATAAATTAGCAATAAATTTACCAGCGGGAAAAACTATGTATGGAAGCAATGTATCAAATGGAGAAATGCAGAAAAAACAGAGTTAAGGATAAACAAATTGGAATTAGTTAATCACAAAACGAAATAAGAAAGCAAAAAATGAAAAAATAAAAGTAAGAAATGTACGACGTTTACATAAAAATAATAGAAAATCTAAACCAATTTTAACAAAGGAGTCCACACAGAGGAAAAATAGGGAATTGCAGTAAGATCGTTAACTAAATTAGAACGGTTCCTCAGGATGTGGAAAGATTCCCAAAAATCAAGATCCAACGAATTGGGGCATTTTTGGATAATTTGATATGAGTTAAAATCAAAAGAGTGATTCGATTCCCAACAGTGTTGAGCAATACTGGATTTATTCAGCTGTTGTTTTCTCACATAGCTTTGATGTTCTTTTAACCGAAATTTCAAAGAACGGCGGGTCTGTCCGATGTATCCGAGTCCGCAATTGCAAACAATTTTATAGATCCCACAGCAATTAAGAGGGTGAATAGAATCTTTAAGAGAAGAGAAAGAAAGTTTATTAATAGGAGAAAATACCACTTGGAATTGGAATCGCTTCAGAATCTTAGCAACCTGAAAACTGATACCAGGGAAGAAAGGCAGAACAACTAAATTCTTAGTGTTAAAAGTTCTATTAAAAACAACATTTTGAGATTTTTTGCAAAGTTTTTTGTAAATGGAATCAACTAAGGTGGGCGGATAGTCTCTATCAACAGCCACAGCTCTTATATAGTTAAGCTCCGCATTAAGAAGCTCAGGTGAAGAACAAATATTCATTGCACGATAAACATATGTGTTGAAAGCTGAATATTTTTGATTAGGAGGGTGAGACGATAATCTATGTGGGGGTAAGGAAACAGCAAAAGGTTTACGATAAACCGTAGTTTCAAAACCGGACTCAGTTCGAGAAACGAGAACATCCAGAAATGGAAGGCAATTATTCTGTTCTTTTTCACAAGAGAATTGAATATGAGGATCAATGGAATTTAAAATGGATAAAGCATCATCGATGCTTAGTTGATCGTGGTTCATAAGAACAAAACAGTCATCAACATAGCGAACATAGAATTGAAACTGTAGTTTCTGAAACAACTTGACCTCAAAGTAATGCATGTAAATATCACTAAGGATGGGGCTAAGTGGGTTTCCCATTGCCAAACCATCCAACATAGTATAAAATTTACCATTAAAAACAAAGGAACTTTGCCTTAGACAAGTATGAGTAAGAAAATCTAAATCCTCAATTTCCTTAGAGGTAAAATAAAATTCAGACAGCCTACTCTGAAGGCATAACAATGAACCCTCGACCGGAACGTTCGTAAATAATGAGTTCACATCAAAAGAAGCCATAAAAGAATTATTTGAAACGCAATTCTGAATTTTTTTGACAAACTCGATAGAGTTTTTTACAGTGAATATATTATTACTCATAAGAGGAGAAAACACAGAGACTAAATATTTTGCAAGTTTATAAGAAGCCGTACCAGTATTGGAAACAATCGGCCTGAAAGGAATGCCAGCTTTATGTACCTTGGGTAAAGCATAAAATCTAGCGCAATTAGCAATAGAAGGAATAACAGAGCGTTTAACATTTATTGGAATAGATTGAACAGACTTGACAGCCGAAGAAATAGTCTTTAACTCATTTTCACTAGGATCTTTAGAAATCTCTAAGTATGGACCAGAAGAAATCAAATCATTAGTTTTGTCAACATAAGATGATTTGTCAAGAACAACAATTTGACCACCCTTGTCAGCTTTAGTAACAACAATATCTGAATTAGAAGTTAAATTCTTTACAGTACGCCGAACAGTATTAGTAAAGACGGGATTGGAAATTCTAGAATTAAAGTCCACATTAGAAGCAATAAGATGCCTAACGCAATCTTTTTGATTGGATGATAAGGCACTAAATTTAAAAGCTTTCTCAATAGGAGCAATAAGCTTAGAAAAAGAAGGTTTGTTGGCCAGTGCAAAGTTATCATTGCATTTTAGAGCATTAATTTTGAGAACTATTTAAAGGAACACTTGAAATATTAACGACAACATTTTTATTTACCACTGGTAAATTTTCCGAAGGAACAACTTTCGAATTTCTACAAAGTTTAGCTAATTTCTTTTTCAAAACAACTTGATGATTCTCCGTAGAACGAAGGGTTCTAGATCAAGAAGTTCTATCAACATAACCAAAATCAGAAATAGAATTTGAAATAGAGAGATGCAAATCATAGAGCTCACGTTCAATAAACGAGAGGCGTTTCCTAGTTTCTTGGATCGAAGCTCTAAGTAGAGCCAATTTCGACCGACAAATAACTTTATCAATTTTTACAGAACGTGGTAAGTTACATTTCAAAGAAATAAAATTCGGAATAACTTTCCTGCGCCTACATTCTTGAAGAAATTTTAAGTGGTTCAAAAAGCGAAACTTCTTAATACGAAGATTGCAAAACCTATTGATTTGAGACATTCCAAAAACAAAATAACAAAGTACATAAGAACAAATTATTATCAAAAGTACAAATCAAATTAAAACAGTAACAAGGCAAAAATGAAGCAAAATTCAAACCTACCAAATACAACAAATACAACCAAAATTCAAGGCAAGAAGAAAGAAAAAAGAAAGTAGAATGCAAACGTACAGCCCGTTTAAGCCAACTAAATAAAGAATAAATACCTTTGTGCTGAAAAATTAAAAAGTTAGTAATCCAACGTTATTAAGAACAAAACTTGCAAATGATTGCAGACACGTGTTTCGGTGTTACAAGGAACACCTTTTTCAATGCAAAGAAGTGTGAGCTTTTGGATGAAAAGTCATCCGAGAAAAGCAACACGGTGGAACAGGAGATAGTATAAATATCAAAAAATAGAAATTAAACAAAACAAAAAAGATAAAATGACACATGGAGACAAAATTTATCACATAATTCCATCAGGAAAAAAAACCGTTAAGTAATAAATTTTAAAAGAAAACCCATGAACAATGCAAAAAGTCCAAAAATGAAACCAATCTGAATAAATTAGCAATAAATTTACCAGCGGGAAAAACTATGTATGGAAGCAATGTATCAAATGGAGAAATGCAGAAAAAACAGAGTTAAGGATAAACAAATTGGAATTAGTTAATCACAAAACGAAATAAGAAAGCAAAAAATGAAAAAATAAAAGTAAGAAATGTACGACGTTTACATAAAAATAATAGAAAATCTATACCAATTTTAACAAAGGAGTCCACACAGAGGAAAAATAGGGAATTGCAGTAAGATCGTTAACTAAATTAGAACGGTTCCTCAGGATGTGGAAAGATTCCCAAAAATCAAGATCCAACGAATTGGGGCATTTTTGGATAATTTGATATGAGTTAAAATCAAAAGAGTGATTCGATTCCCAACAGTGTTGAGCAATACTGGATTTATTCAGCTGTTGTTTTCTCACATAGCTTTGATGTTCTTTTAACCGAAATTTCAAAGAACGGCGGGTCTGTCCGATGTATCCGAGTCCGCAATTGCAAACAATTTTATAGATCCCACAGCAATTAAGAGGGTGAATAGAATCTTTAAGAGAAGAGAAAGAAAGTTTATTAATAGGAGAAAATACCACTTGGAATTGGAATCGCTTCAGAATCTTAGCAACCTGAAAACTGATACCAGGGAAGAAAGGCAGAACAACTAAATTCTTAGTGTTAAAAGTTCTATTAAGAACAACATTTTGAGATTTTTTGCAAAGTTTTTTGTAAATGGAATCAACTAAGGTGGGCGGATAGTCTCTATCAACAGCCACAGCTCTTATATAGTTAAGCTCCGCATTAAGAAGCTCAGGTGAAGAACAAATATTCATTGCACGATAAACATATGTGTTGAAAGCTGAATATTTTTGATTAGGAGGGTGAGACGATAATCTATGTGGGGGTAAGGAAACAGCAAAAGAATTACGATAAACCGTAGTTTCAAAACCGGACTCAGTTCGAGAAACGAGAACATCCAGAAATGGAAGGCAATTATTCTGTTCTTTTTCACAAGAGAATTGAATATGAGGATCAATGGAATTTAAAATGGATAAAGCATCATCGATGCTTAGTTGATCGTGGTTCATAAGAACAAAACAGTCATCAACATAGCGAACATAGAATTGAAACTGTAGTTTCTGAAACAACTTGACCTCAATGTAATGCATGTAAATATCACTAAGGATGGGGCTAAGTGGGTTTCCCATTGCCAAACCATCCAACATAGTATAAAATTTACCATTAAAAACAAAGGAACTTTGCCTTAGACAAGTATGAGTAAGAAAAAGTAAATCCTCAATTTCCTTAGAGGTAAAATGAAATTCAGACAGCCTACTCTGAAGGCATAACAATGAACCCTCGACCGGAACGTTCGTAAATAATGAGTTCACATCAAAAGAAGCCATAAAAGAATTATTTGAAACTCAATTCTGAATTTTTTTGACAAACTGGATAGAGTTTTTTACAGTGAATATATTATTACTCATAAGAGGAGAAAACACAGAGACTAAATATTTTGCAAGTTTATAAGAAGCCGTACCAGTATTGGAAACAATCGGCCTGAAAGGAATGCCAGCTTTATGTACCTTGGGTAAAGCATAAAATCTAGCGCAATTAGCAATAGAAGGAATAACAGAGCGTTTAATATTTATTGGAATAGACTGAACAGACTTGACAGCCGAAGAAATAGTCTTTAACTCATTTTCACTAGGATCTTTAGAAATCTCTAAGTATGGACCAGAAGAAATCAAATCATTAGTTTTGTCAACATAAGATGATTTGTCAAGAACAACAATTTGACCACCCTTGTCAGCTTTAGTAACAACAATATCTGAATTAGAAGTTAAATTCTTTACAGTACGCCGAACAGTATTAGTAAAGACGGGATTGGAAATTCTAGAATTAAAGTCCACATTAGAAGCAATAAGATGCCTAACGCAATCTTTTTGATTGGATGATAAGGCACTAAATTTAAAAGCTTTCTCAATAGGAGCAATAAGCTTAGAAAAAGAAGGTTTGCTGGCCAGAGCAAAGTTATCATTGCATTTTAGAGCATTAATTTGAGAACTATTTAAAGGAACACTTGAAATATTAACGACAACATTTTTATTTACCACTGGTAAATTTTCCGAAGGAACAACTTTCGAATTTCTACAAAGTTTAGCTAATTTCTTTTTCAAAACAACTTGATGATTCTCCGTAGAACGAAGGGTTCTAGACCAAGAAGTTCTATCAACATAATCAAAATCAGAAATAGAATTTGAAATAGAGAGATGCAAATCATAGAGCTCACGTTCAATAAACGAGAGGCGTTTCCTAGTTTCTTGGATCGAAGCTCTAAGTAGAGCCAATTTCGACCGAAAAATAACTTTATCAATTTTTACAGAACGTGGTAAGTTACATTTCAAAGAAATAAAATTCGGAATAACTTTCCTGCGCCTACATTCTTGAAGAAATTTTAAGTGGTTCAAAAAGCGAAACTTCTTAATACGAAGATTGCAAAACCTATTGATTTGAGACATTCCAAAAACAAAATAACAAAGTACATAAGAACAAATTATTATCAAAAATACAAATCAAATTAAAACAGTAACAAGGCAAAAATGAAGCAAAATTCAAAACTAAAAAATACAACAAATACAACCAAAATTCAAGGCAAGAAGAAAGAAAAAAGAAAGTAGAATGCAAACGTACGGCCCGTTTAAGCCAACTAAATAAAGAATAAATACCTTTGTGCTGAAAAATTAAAATGTCAGTAATCCAACGTTATTAAGCACAAAACTTGCAAAATGTAGGCGCAGGAAAGTTATTCCGAATTTTATTTCTTTGAAATGTAACTTACCACGTTCTGTAAAAATTGATAAAGTTATTTTTCGGTCGAAATTGGCTCTACTTAGAGCTTCGATCCAAGAAACTAGGAAACGCCTCTCGTTTATTGAACGTGAGCTCTATGATTTGCATCTCTCTATTTCAAATTCTATTTCTGATTTTGATTATGTTGATAGAACTTCTTGGTCTAGAACCCTTCGTTCTACGGAGAATCATCAAGTTGTTTTGAAAAAGAAATTAGCTAAACTTTGTAGAAATTCGAAAGTTGTTCCTTCGGAAAATTTACCAGTGGTAAATAAAAATGTTGTCGTTAATATTTCAAGTGTTCCTTTAAATAGTTCTCAAATTAATGCTCTAAAATGCAATGATAACTTTGCTCTGGCCAGCAAACCTTCTTTTTCTAAGCTTATTGCTCCTATTGAGAAAGCTTTTAAATTTAGTGCCTTATCATCCAATCAAAAAGATTGCGTTAGGCATCTTATTGCTTCTAATGTGGACTTTAATTCTAGAATTTCCAATCCCGTCTTTACTAATACTGTTCGGCGTACTGTAAAGAATTTAACTTCTAATTCAGATATTGTTGTTACTAAAGCTGACAAGGGTGGTCAAATTGTTGTTCTTGACAAATCATCTTATGTTGACAAAACTAATGATTTGATTTCTTCTGGTCCATACTTAGAGATTTCTAAAGATCCTAGTGAAAATGAGTTAAAGACTATTTCTTCGGCTGTCAAGTCTGTTCAGTCTATTCCAATAAATGTTAAACGCTCTGTTATTCCTTCTATTGCTAATTGCGCTAGATTTTATACTTTACATAAGGTACATAAAGCTGGCATTCCTTTCAGACCGATTGTTTCCAATATTGGTACGGCTTCTTATAAACTTGCAAAATATTTAGTCTCTGTGTTTTCTCCTCTTATGAGTAATAATGTATTCACTGTAAAAAACTCTATCGAGTTTGTCAAAAAAATTCAGAATTGCGTTCCAAATAATTCTTTTATGGTTTCTTTTGATGTGAACTCATTATTTACGAACGTTCCGGTCGAGGGTTCATTGTTATGCCTTCAGAGTAGACTGTCTGAATTTCATTTTACCTCTAAGGAAATTGAGGATTTAGTTTTCCTTACTCATACTTGTCTAAGGCAAAGTTCCTTTGTTTTTAATGGTAAATTTTATACTATGTTGGATGGTTTGGCAATGGGAAACCCACTTAGCCCCATCCTTAGTGATATTTACATGCATTACTTTGAGGTCAAGTTGTTTCAGAAACTACAGTTTCAATTCTATGTTCGCTATGTTGATGACTGTTTTGTTCTTATGAACCACGGTCAACTAAGCATTGATGATGCTTTATCCATTTTAAATTCCATTGATCCTCATATTCAATTCTCTTGTGAAAAAGAACAGAATAATTGCCTTCCATTTCTGGATGTTCTCGTTTCTCGAACTGAGTCCGGTTTTGAAACTACGGTTTATCGTAAACCTTTGGCTGTTTCCTTACCCCCACATAGATTATCGTCTCACCCTCCTAATCAAAAATATTCAGCTTTCAACACATATGTTTATCGTGCAATGAATATTTGTTCTTCACCTGAGCTTCTTAATGCGGAACTTAACTATATAAGAGCTGTGGCTGCTGATAGAGACTATCCGCCCACCTTAGTTGATTCCATTTATAAAAAACTTTGCAAAAAATCTCAAAATGTTGTTCTTAATAGAACTTTTAACACTAAGAATTTAGTTGTTCTGCCTTTCTTCCCTGGTATCAGTTTTCAGGTTGCTAAGATTCTGAAGCGATTCCAATTCCAAGTGGTATTTTCTCCTATTAATAAACTTTCTTTCTCTTCTCTTAAAGATTCTATTCACCCTCTTAATTGCTGTGGGATCTATAAAATTGTTTGCAATTGCGGACTCGGATACATCGGACAGACCCGCCGTTCTTTGAAATTTCGGTTAAAAGAACATCAAAGCTATGTGAGAAAACAACAGCTGAATAAATCCAGTATTGCTCAACACTGTTGGGAATCGAATCACTCTTTTGATTTTAACTCTTATCAAATTATCCAAAAATGCCCCAATTCGTTGGATCTTGATTTTTGGGAATCTTTTCACATCCTGAGGAACCGTTCTAATTTAGTTAACGATCTTACTGCAATTCCCTATTTTTCCTCTGTGTGGACTGCTTTGTTAAAATTGGTTTAGATTTTCTATTATTTTTATGTAAACGTCGTACATTTCTTACTTTTATTTTTTCATTTTTTGCTTTCTTATTTCGTTTTGTGATTAACTAATTCCAATATGCTTATCCTTCACTCTGTTTTTTCTGCATTTCTCCATTTGATACATTGCTTCCATACATAGTTTTTCCCGCTGGTAAATTTATTGCTAATTTATTCAGAGTGGTTTCATTTTTGGACTTTTTGCATTGTTTATGGGTTTTCTTTTAAAATTTATTACTTAACGGTTTTTTCCTGATGGAATTATATAATAAATTTTGTCTCCATGTGTCATTTTATCTTTTTTGTTTTTGTTTAATTTCTATTTTTTGATATTTATACTACCTCCTGTTCCACCGTGTTGCTTTTCTCGGATGACTTTTCATCCAAAAGCTCACACTTCTTTGCATTGAAAAAGGTGTTCCTTGTAACACCGAAACACGTGTCTGCAATCAATTGCAAGTTTTGTGCTTAATAACGTTGGATTACTGACATTTTAATTTTTCAGCACAAAGGTATTTATTCTTTATTAAGAACGAGATTATCCAGCTCAATTCATTATTTTTTCAAGTTTACCTTTTTTTTTTCGTAATTCGGTACTTTTTGGCCGATAATGTTGCGCCGAGGCGATTTAGGGTCGATTTTTTTTTTTTTTTGAAAAACAGTAAAATATTTACTGATTTTTGTCTGTCTGGATTAACCTTAGAAAGACAGATGGGGACTGGCGGGTCCCTCGTATAGATCGTTATGTAATAAATAAAATAATGACTTACTGAAAGTAATGGAATTTTTTGACATTTCATATTATAAACCTATTGGATTGCTTATTTAATCATTCAGCCATTAGCCTCATAGAAATGTAAATTGAACCTTATACCTAGATAGACCTGTAAATATGTTTGATAAATGTATTGAACCTATGTTACTGGCTTATTTTGAAATGAATAGAAGGTCTTTTGATGTAAAATGGAATTCGCGTTTTTAATTTCGCAGAACATCGAAAGAAGTTTGGTATATCGCATACAAAAATAAAAAAAATATACCGCCTAACGTGGGAAAACGCAGCATTAAATAGATTGGTGACTCGAGCAAAGCAAGGCCCGTTTATTCCGTGAAAATTTGCTTTCAATACATAAAATGAACCAAATATCAATCTAAAAAATAAAACAGAAACAGGAGAATATAAATACCCGTTAATGCGCAAACATTTCATACTCGAACTTTATTTGGGAACGTTTGGCTATTTGAATTAACACAGTGGACAAATACAGTAGTTGTTCTAGCGGCTTCATTTTAATCAAAAAACGGCAATTTGTTTTAAATCCAAATTTGATATGAAAGATCACAATGATTGGTATTATTAAAAAAGCATAACACAATCAACGGTTTTGGTCAAACATGTAATGTCTCTTAAAAGCAATTTAGGTAAGTAATTTCCCAATGCTGTTTGTAGCAACGAGATTCGAGATGGATCCAACCCGTAACTAAAATTCGAAAGTTACTTTAGCTTAAATCAAGGTGAACCGAAATCAGACTTCTTGTTTTTTCTCGGATTTTGTAACTTTGCACTTGAAAACAAAGCTAAGCATTATTTGATTTTGTTTTGCGCACCATATACTTGCTTGCGAACATTTTCCATAGTATCAGGCACTAGGCTGTCGCACCTATCCTAAAACTATGCGAAGCATACCTACAACCGGGTTAATCTATCCAGAGGCCTCAATTTCGTCTCTGTTGTGGACTTGAGTGTCTGGGTTCAGAACTGATCGTGCTCGAGGCAGAAGTCATGTCATTCAAGCTGAGAGTGCGAACAAACTGGTAGGTAAGGTAAATTTCTCTGTTGTATTATTTACGGCCTCTATATGGTGAAATAAATTTTCTTTATTCACCAGTTTGTGTGAACCCTCAGCCTCAATGACATGACATCAGTTTCCTTGTTTGGTTGATCCTAGTTTAGGACTGTCATGCCCATGAATAGGAAGACTCAGATAGTGTTCGGAGGGGATAACCTAACCTATAGTGCATGGCAATTAATGCATGGGAAACATTCATCTCCGCGACGCTGGTCCGTGTCGCTCGTTCTTTGCTTAAAGTGAAAGATCAGAGAGCCCAATATTCAGAAATTCGTTTCTGAAACGCATGCATATAATAAGATAGGCATCCAGGAGTTGATAACAATTTTTTTTTATTATAACTTTCTTTCTTTTTCTATATTTTTCCATGTTATATAAAAAAGCAGAAAATATGTTGAAAAATAATCTTTGGCTTGCGAGAAAGATTTTAATGTGAAATGCACGGATAATGACAGAGAAAGTAAATTGAAAAATAGTATTTAAATTACCATTGAAAATAGACAAAAACTCTACTTAATCTTACGCCTAAATTACTGTTTTATTAAATCTTTGACGAAGTCAAAAAGAAAAAAAAAGTTCACAATCAGCCACAACAACTACACTATGTGCAGAATTTGAGCTCCACCACTGCCACTCTGGTGATTGACATGTCCTCTACTAGATCATAACAAATTGAAAAGAATTCAAACACTTTCCAATAAGAATAATGATGATAATAATAATAATAATAATAATAATAATTATTATTATTATTATTATTATTATTCGTAGAAATCAGCAAGCTGATCTAAGAGCAAATATTATTTACTGACCCATATGGATAGTGTTAAAAAAGAAATTTCAAGCTGTCGGCTATTTTTCGAGTGCTTTTCGCCGATTTAGACATTGCAATAATTTTACCTTTTAGCAAATTATCATTGAAATTAGCCATTCTACAATACCTATTGCAACATGACAAGCAAGACAATGAGGTTTTATTGTAGATTTTTGTAAAAGAGTTGTGTATGTTAATTTTTTTTTTCAGAATTATTTTTTTTTACAAAAGGCATTGGTCAACGCAGGAAAAAAAGAGTAGTATTTTACGTGTAGTTTTTAATTTAAAATGTTCTGTACAATATTCTTTTATTAGTCAATGAAATAGTGTTTCGCATTATTTACATATTGACGTTTAAACGGTATCCACAAAAAACTGACGATTGCAATATTGTGTTGTTCTTCTGCAGAGACAGAGAATAAATTTATACATTAAAAAAAATCATGGACGTACTTCTAATGTAGAAAGCCCACGTTATAATTGACTTGCTTATTTTGTTGAACAATTTTGTTCTTTTTTTACGAAGAAACTTACTTTCATAATTTCTGTTTTAAAAATGTATACGGTCTCCTAAAATGGGAAAAAATGAATTTTTAAGCATAGCGCGAAAACTACTGAATATTTTGAGCTCAAATTTTGGATTGCCTCATAAAAGCTCATCTAGATTGTTTTTCTATTAAAATTTAATATGGTTTCAGATCATATTTTTTTCAAAAAATTATATCATAATTCATAAAAAATCTAAATTTACATTTTAGTTGTTGTAAATGATGTTTTTAGTATTAGGCCGATTCATATTTTAATATAAAAAAACAATCTTTGCCGTTCCTAGTCTAGTTTATGTGTTGTGTGTAAAAATATCAAAATACATTTTAACATTACGAGAGAGATTTTTCAAAACTCAATTCTGAAGTAACGGCTGGATCAATTTTAACAAAAATTTGTATACTATGTTAAAAATGGATGCTGATTACAAATATGTGATAAAAAAAGGGGGGTTCCCATTGAAAATTTTGAATTTGATGCTCGTTTTAATATGAAGACGACCCCTTAACAACAATTTATCAACTTATAATCATGTAGAACACATTATTCCTAAAAAAAATAACAGCTTACACGTGTCTCTAGTGTCAATAGTCTGCGAATACGAACGAGTGTTTCGTTTTTTTTTTTTTTAATCTATGACTGTACCTTGGGACAGCCAAATATTTTGTGCCTCAGGACACGTTCCAAGGTACAACATATGCATAGTTCTTCATAATTAAGATATGTTGAGGAACGTGGAACAATGTTCTAATCTTATGTAGTCTTTAAAACTCATTTAATGTTAGATAATAATTCGTTATTTATTATCCACTAGCCGCCTGCGGCGACCAGCTGGTCCGCCTTTTTACGCCATTCGCCTTTTTACGCCAGGGGTGCCGCCTTCGGCGGCTGCTTAAACAATTTAGCGACGACATTAATCAATGTTTTTCTCTATAAATCAGTATTATCATTCGTTTTTTTACGCCAGTGTTGCCGCCTTCGGCGGCTGCTTAAATAAATTTCCTGGCGGTGTCAATCAATCTATATCTATCTATATCATTAATAATTTGAATGAAATATTTTCTAGATCTGTCTCCAGTTTCGTCGTTTGGAATATTTTTAAAGGAGGGGGAGGGGAGACACAAACGACGTACTCTTCATGCAAATTTTGTCGAAAAATAACAAAAAGCACTTCCACTTTTATGTGAAAGCATTTTTTTTTCAAAGTCATGGTGTATGTGGGAGAGGGAGGGGGGCATTGACATCCAATGTGCAAGCAGCCACCTACGGCGGCTGTTTGGCTAACTTGTCATTTACCTTTTTACTTCAAGTTTGCCGCCTTCGGCGGTTGTTTAAATAAATTTGGCAGCAGTATTAATCAATGCATCTCTATCTTTTTTTTGTGCCATTCACATTTTTACGCCAAGATTGCCGCCTTCGGCGGCTATCTACCTTTACAATCTATCTCTACATTTTCTTATCCATCTCTATTTATTTTGACCTCCGCACCCATTTCCTAATAAAAACAAAGAACACTCAAAAAACCGCTTTTTTTATTTAAGTAGAGCAAAAAAAAAAAAAACGCTCAAATTCCCCGTAGTGTGCAAAAAGTAGCGTTTGACAAAGATAAAAAAAATCTCGCTGTTTTTATTGAATTAATGCGCACAACTATGAAATGTAACGTAATGTAAAGGTCCAGCTTGGGGGGGGGGAGATGGAAAAAGAAATAAATGCAATCCCTAAATAAAACAAAAAAAAAAGGAAAAAAAAAAAAAAGAAAAAAAGCAAGCGCTGCCGAAAAAACACGTGGTCATCACGTCAGAAAATGTAGAAGTAAGCTATATAGTAAAAAAAAAAAAAAAAGATTAACATTTGTTTGCGATTAAGATTCCATCGTAAATATCGAATCGAAACCCAAGTAGTGACGTCACAGGAATAAAAGATTGAAGAACGCTTTTTTTCGACTGATGCGTGAAAGGACATGATGTGTTCAGCATTAAAAAAATTGTAAAAAAAAAAACTATTGCGTATTTTTAAGAACTTTTTTCTTCTGAAGAGGGCGAAATGTTTTTACTATTACCAACTTAAATTTCAGAAATGAGGCTTTGATACTTCTCGCAGGATGATATTAGAAAAAAATAAAACCCAGGAAAACATGCAAATTAAAGGTTTTTTCAAAAATTCATAAAAAATACAAAAATTACTCTATCTTCAAAATTTTTTTGTTCATCATATTTAAAATTAAATTTCCGACACTATAGTACCAAAAATATTTGTCTGGCGCGATTAGTTCGGGGTCTGTGAGGTTAAAAGTACTTAAAAGTGCTAAAAATCACATAAAACATTAAATGACTTTTTTTCTAATTAAAATATCAAAAATCGAAGCCCGAGGTGCACAATTTCAGCAAAAACTACACCTGTATACCAAATTTCATCTTTCTAGGCCTTACCGTTTTCCCGGGATGCGCGCCACACACACACACACACACACACACACACACACAAACATCTTATTTTATTATATGTATAGAAGATAGATTTAATTCACTACCATTATTATTTTTTTTTTTTTTTTGTGCAACATTCGTTTAAGTATATGGCTGTTTCCTGAATTATGAAGACTTGCCTATAGTACAACAGGATATGTCCCAAGGTACAATAAGATGTTACACCTTGGGACAGCTTGGAACTCTTATTATTCTAAATGGCTGGCAATATTATATTTTCTAACTGTCTAAATTTTAAAACATATATTGCATAGAAATATGTTGAGGTATTTTAATGTGACTTTTAGATTTTAAACTTGATTCAAATAACTGACGTTAAATATTAAAATATGAAAAGTGTCCCAAGGTACAACACTCTCCCCTACTCGAAGCATATTGCATCGAAAAATAACAAAAACAACTCCCAATTATACGTAAATAAATCGACTTCTCGAAGTCAGGGGGCAGTTGCCCTTTTCTGTTCTCCCAAATGACAGGGCTTTTTTATAACCTAAGGCCTGTCCATAAATGTCGCAATTTTTTCAACCCTTCTGCAACTGTTTTCATCTGCAAAGCATGTAAAAGACTTCTTCCATTACTCACCATTACTTACTAAAATTGGTTACTTTTCTTGAATTTTCTTGAATTGAAATCTGACTTTAATGCCTCATATTTTGATGACGGGGTCACAAGGTCAAATAATTTGTGTGTCCAAAAACATGTTTTACTATGTTCTTTAAGTTTCTCTCTAATCGTCTTCTTACTTAGATGTTTTCTATTATTGCACTATCTCATGGTTTCTTGTTTAGTGAAAAATACTTGCGTGTAGATTCATTAAAGCAAGAAAATTTTACCTTTAAATTATCTTTAAACACAAATCATACTTAATCAGCATTTGTATGTATGTACAAAAAAAATACACGCTTTTGAAAATAATAGTGAAGCACCGTTTATACGTTTTTGAAGGGATTGTATGAAAAAAAGCGTACAAATGAAAAAACATGTAACAGGTATAGGTTAATGTGTAAAGACTCTGCATAGATCAATTTTAAAAACGTTTAATTGATAAAAACGTATAAAAGAGAAACGTATAAATGGTAGTTGTTGCTGTCGAGGAGCATAACGTGCTCAGGGAGCACGTTATGCTCCTCAATCAGACTCGTTTTAAATCAGCGATTGCATGCTAATTTCGCAGTTTAAAATCCCCGTTTTTCGGATTGAACTTATTTCTGTGCAAAAGACAAATTATCTAATAAGTTCCATTTGTTACACGGGTGTTCATTTATTTTCGAAGCCATACAAAATTACCAAATGCTAATTTATCTTCAATGAAAGTAGCAGCCTATAAGCGTTTAATAACTGCGCGTCTTTCGAAATAAAACTGCTTCTAAATTCTTGAAGCTAATTAAAATTATCAGAGCTACACAGTCTGAGTCGAAGAGTCGGAGTCGCTTGAAAACGTACCGACTCCGACCTATTTTTTCTTTAATTTTCAAGGACTTTCCTTACATTAAAAAAAAAAAAAACAATTGGACCACTTGCTTTGATCACATTTATAACTGCATACTAATTTGCAAATAACTTTCTTTAAAGAATAGAACCTGTCAGCAAACGGTTTTGTTGCCGATCTCTTTCTAGGCACTATACCATAATGACCCATTTATAGGGTAGGCAACCATTCACAGCACAACAACTCATTCACACAAAGGAAGGACTAGGACAGGAGAGAAAAAGTACGTCAGTGCCTTCCTGTCGCAGTTATTCTTCTCTGACCACTAGACAAGGCTGGCGGCAATAATATAGTTTAAAATAACTTATTCGGGGCCTTCATGGACCTGTGATAGAAACTTTGTCTTCGAAGCTGGAGGTCGTTCGTTCGATTCCCGCCTGTGTCTAGGGTGTTATTTCCTTCTGTGTTGTAAGTCTTTCCTGTGTGTGTCCGGAGACAAGGCACTTTGTACGCAGTCCTCTATGTATGGTAAGTTTTTTAGAGATTCTGTATAAATAAAAATAAACAAATAAAAAGAATTTCCTCCACTGCGCTTTCTTTAAATCAATAACTATAATTTATATATGATCGGTTAAGCAATCACATGACTGAAAAATTTAAAACATTATTTTCGGTCAGAGTAATAAACAACTAGAATATAATCACATCCTCTTACTTTTTGTCAAATTCTTATCACCAGCAGTTTTTGACAGCTTAGTTTTTTTACTAGCAACATAAAAAAGAACTACTCATTAATTTTTCTTACGAAAGACTAGAACGAAAAAAAAAATCAGAAAGATAAGAGCGACATCGTAATTTGATTTTTGAGCGGACAGCTTTGTTATAAAAATGTATTATGGGTGAAGAGTTTCGAAGCAGAGCCATGAATCAATCATTTGTAAATGATCGGTGTTATGGGGAAAATAATCTCGACTATGTTTCATTTGTTTTAGTTTCTAGATAGTTATGGGGTAATTAATTTTATCAACATATTTTTATCCTCACTGCTCGATATTTTAAGGGGAGGTGTCAAAATCCATTTACTCAAGTTTATGAAATCGAAAAGAGGTTAGAATTCTGCAGGTCATGTGAATTTTTATTAATATAAATTACGTTGGAATAAATGTATGGGATTAAAATATATCACTAACGTAACACAATGTCTTTACTTCTGAGTAAAAGTAAGATACTTTCAGAGCATAATAGTAGACCATCAGAATCCAAGCTTATATAAAATGCAACAGTGGAAATATGGCACCTGTCAATCATGTGTGAGGAAGACAGAAACGAGTCCATTGACTTAAAAGGGTAGAGTAAAAGAAGAAAGAACGTTTGCCATAAAAAAAAAAAAAAAAAAATAGCGAAATTTCGGCGATATTAATGAATTTTTTTGAACAAGGTTTCAAAAAGAGAACTGGTTTTACTTCTGTCCATAGGCAGATTTAAGGGGAGTGAGGGGCAATCCGCCCCAGTCTTGGAAGGACTTGATACATAGTAACAACACGCTTCCCAAAATCTAAGAAGAAAAAAAATCAGGATTTTTTTTCTTTTTTTGAATAGTTCAGAAGTGAAAATGAAATGAATAGCAAATCTCCTTTTCTGTTGGTTGGCGGGGCGGTGGGGGGGGGGGAGGGTTAACATACACTGTATTACAAGTAGTTAAGCTGTCACTGGATTGCTGAAAATGTGTTAAAAATGACTATTTTAAAGTGAAAACGATTAGGGCAAGTAAGTATATAAGGAAAAATATCGACTGATTGAGCTATGCGTTCAGCTGCAAAACTTAAAACAATCGACGGTTATTTCAACAAATTAGAAGCTAAACCAGTGATTTAAAAAAAAAAACGAGTTTACCAATAAATTAAACAAGCTATAGCTTAGGGCACCCACTTTCTTGAAGGCCTTCAATTCCCTAAAATTTCATGATTTCTTCCCAAAAAAAAAAGGAACAGTTCTTGAAAAAATAAATTTCATTTTAAAGTGCTTGAAAACCTTTAAAACTAGGACCAGTGTGGATAAAAATCATAAGCTTTCAGATTTTTAACAAATGGGAGGGGGTATGGAGGAGAAATGTTGAAATGTGTCAAATTCAGCTCCTTGCAATATCCTGCAGTAAAAATGTAAAAATCATGGATCTCACGTTTCTGTAACATATTACTAGAGATATTTTTTGCGACTCCGCATGTTTCATATAATGCTTGCTGTTTATTCAATACTGAATGCTGTAAAGTAAGACAGAACAACGTTAGAAGAAGCACAAATTTGCAAATTACAGCAGACACGTGTTTCGGCGTTATAGGGAGCGCCTTTTTCAATGCAAAAAATAATGAGCTCATGGATGAAAAGACATCCGACAAAAGCATGAATGCTGTATTTTGGAAATTCTTTTGCATTGCTTGCTTTTATCTTACTTTCTCTGCATATTGTTAATCTGTTTAGCCCGAAAAAAAAAATACACTACTTCTATTCCTTTTCGTTTCCTGCACTACTTATAATTGAAAAAAATAGTTGGTGTATTGGGAAATCTATAGTTTTTTTTTCTTTTAAAATTAAAATAGTTGCTCTTACAAAGTTAGAACAATACTGTATAACAGTACAATATTGTACTAAATTTCAAATACTGGAAAGAGCAAATGAACTGCCTTAAATAACAATAATTGTTTTTGTGTCCTTGAAAAGAATTAAATCAGTCTTTGAAATTCCGAAGCTACTTCAATTTTATTTCTTATCTAGTGTATAAATTATAAATTGTCCAAATGGGCAGCATGTTACTCTCGCTTTACCTCTTTTCGGAATCTGCACACAATTTCCTTTTAAAGCATTTTTTACTATTGAACATTTTGCATTTAATTCATTGTTGTATTTGGGGATGGGTTGGATGCGTGATCAAAAACTTATTGAATTGAACCGACAGCCAATGTAAGCAAAATAACAATGCATAATCATCTGGTCTCCCTTGCATTTTCTCTCTTAGTTCAGCTGCCATTGATTTGTCGACCCCAAAAACAATTTTCACAGTGTATCATCGTAATTTGCAAAAGAGTATGTTTGCATATTTCCCCCCAAGATTTTTGTAGTTTCAGTTACCCCTTATAAGGCTTCAAAATGCAGAATTTTAAATCAATTTTACAGAAATTGTTCCGAGGAGAAACCCTTGGACCCCGTAAAATTTGAGATATTCGATACCCCACTTAAAAGGGATATCTTAAAAGGGATACTCTTAAGTTCAATTTGAAAGGAAAGCGAGCAACACAAGCACAAAAAAGTAAGGCATTACCTTATGTATCACAAGGAAAAAACATAAAGAAAAGGGGGGGGGGGGGGGGCTTTGTTCAAATGGCCTTTTTCGACACCAACAAAAAAGTTGTCTGGGCTACAAAAGAAACCCAAATCCTGAAATAGCTTTGGGCCATGTTAGGTCTAAATTCAGCCTTGATTACAACTAATGTTGCTCAAGAAAAGAAAAAAGGAAAAAAAATCAGCCCCCCCCCCCCCCCCAGGAATTCAGTTTTAAATCTGCCTATGCTTCTGTCATATTAGATTACAAAAAAATTTGCAATGCACTGAACAAAAAGAACACTTGCTATATTTAAGAGCATTTCTAAATTTTGCCGATCTTTTTTGACCAGAAAGAAAAACTGTTAAAGAAATCAAAAGTAGTAGATAAAAAACACGATGTTAACAAATTGACTATCAGAAAAGAGGTGGAAGGGTAGCAAACTATTCAAAATTTATCTTCTAAAATATTTATTTTGTTACATTATGCTTTATTTCAATTGAGATGGTAATTTCACGTCAAATCGCCTAATGCCAAGTGAATCGTCATGTCTTAGATTTTGTCCATTATTTTTTAACGAACAGATATCTATGAGAAACGCCCAAATATTTTTTTTTTTTTTTTGATTTTTTGAATGAAAATTACGCTTTGGAGAATTTTTTCAAAAATTCGATTTTTGATAATTTTTTGGAGTCGCCGTTTTGGCATGAATTCAGAAAATCTCTCTAATTTCTTGATTTTTTAACCAATTGAGCTGAATTTGGTATCAATTTCAAGCTAATATTTTCATCTTTCAGTGTGAACGACAGAATGTATTCTATGAACAGTTGGGTGTTGCCACTCTTTATCTAAAACCAGTTTTTATGTTTTTTTTTTTTTTCAATTAGGAGATTAAATAAGTCATATCTCCGGAGTACCTACTACGATCTGCATCAAATTTTTTTTGTAGCATATTTAAATCATTCTTATGCTATGTAGAAAAAAGTACAAGGGTGTTTTCTATTGTTTTGAAATAAAAAAATAAAGTTTGTTTTGCAGAAAATACAAGTTTTCTATTACTTTAAATTTCTTTTAAGCTTAAAAAAGGCCAAAAAAATTTCAGAACAATTAATACTGGACACTCAAAAGATTTGTATCAATAGTTAATCGCTAAAAAGTTGTTTACGTTGGAAAAGAATTGTGCAAAAACCTTGTTTCAGACTTTGCAAAAATAAATAAATAAAAAACATTTTTGATTGAAAGTGTACTAAATATTAAGAATAATAATTTGAAGAATAGTATAAAAAATATTTCTAATGGCATTATTTAGCTTTTTATCCCTTGGACAATAGACAATAAAAGATGGGGGAAAAAATAAAAGAATAAATACTATTGAAAAGTTTTCATAGCCTAAATTTGTTTGGATTACGTAACATCTGAGAATGATCTTCCGCTGTTACAATACTCATGCAATACGCATCATTCTTCTTTCGCTTCGAAAGTTAATCGACACATAGCTTTCGTCGATTATAAATTGTGAAATGAAAGGCATGCTTGTGCGGGCGGCTTTTTTTTTTTTTTTTTGAATTTACTATTTTCTTTGTATCAGAAGATGAAAAAGTCAGAATTTCTATCAATAAGTTTCATAGAGGTTTTAAAATATACTTCAATCAGATAAAGTAATCTTCTTCAGAGGAATCTAGAGTTGTGGAGTACTTACTGTAAGTGTGAAAGTTCAATGTCAGGTGTAACGTAATCCAAACAAGATTATACTAAGAAAAGTTTTCTACAGTACTTTTTTTTCCATCCCTTAATGTCAAAAAAAAAAAAAAAAGGTAAAGTAATTCCATTAAAGCTTTTTTTATACTATTCTTCAAATTATTATTCTTAATATTTAGTACACACTTTCAATCAAAAGTGGTTTTATTTATTTATTTATTTTTGCGAAGTCTGAAACGGAGGTTTTTGTGCACAATTCTTTTCAAAAGTAAACAACTTTTCAGTGATTAACTATTGTTACAAATCCTTTGAGAGTCCTGTATTAAATGTTCAGAAAAGTTTTTGGTCTTTTTTAAGCTTAAAAGTGATTTAAAGTAATAGAAAACTTGTATTTTCTGCAAAACGAACTTTATTTTTTTATTTCAAAACAACAAAAAACAACCTTCTACTTTTTTCTACATAGCAAGAGAATGATTTAAATATGCTACAAAAACAATTTGATGCAGATCGTAGTAGGTACTCCGGAGATATAACTTATTTAATCTCCCAATTGAAAAAACATAAAAACTGACTTTAGATAAAGAGTGGCAACACCCAACTGTTTATAGAATACTTTCTGTCGTTCACACCATAGACTAATAATAACATAGACTAATAATAAGAGTAGACTGAGCTATGGCAACCCTTTTGCTGCTCATAAACCAAACCATGTGACTGGTGGATATCCTAGCAACAGCGGGCGTTAATCGTAGCAGACGATCAACGCCAGCGCGAAATAAAATAAATAGAATTGATGGAACACGGAAGAATGATCTTTTATGGAGTCCGATTTGTAAATTTGTTATTCTAAGTTGTAAATATTTTGTTAATATAGTGAGTTTTTCGTTTAGATAGTATTGTGCATTTTCTTTAGTCAATTTCAATAACTCTCTAAGCAATAAAAGATGCAAGCGACCAAGAGGAATCAGCAAACGGTAATATTTTTACCTACAGTTTCAATTTAAGATACCGATTAGTACATTTTTGCGTTAACGCAAAACGTTTACGCCATTTCGTTCACGCCAACGCTGACAGCTCCAAATGAAATAAAAGTTACCGAAAACTGATCAAAAACTATTACTAATGTCAAAATAATGCATAACTAAAAGAAAAACAGTTCAATCTCTGCACCTGGAAGTTTTTTTTAATGAAAACACATTGTCTTAAAATACATGTCGAGGCCAAACTATAGATAATGCTGCCATCTAGCAACCATGCTGCCAAAGTCTTCGCCAAGCCCTTCCACTAGTCACATGATACATCTATGAACCAATTTTCTTTATCAGCAAGAATGAGAAAGCTCGGTCTACTCTTATTATTATATGAATAATAAGAGTAGACCGAGCTATGGCAACCCTTTTGCTGCTCATAAACCAAACCATGTGACTGGTGGATATCCTAGCAACAGCGGGCGTGGATCATAGCAGACGATCCACGCCCGCGAGAAATAAAATAAATATAATTGATGGAACACGGAAGAATGATCTTTTATGGAGTCCGATTTGTAAATTTGTTATTCTAAGTTGTAAATATTTTGTTAATATAGTGAGTTTTTCGTTTAGATAGTATTGTGCATTTTCTTTAGTCAATTTCAATAACTCTCTAAGCAATTAAAGATGCAAGCGCCCAAATAGAATTGGCAAACGGTAAGATTTTTACCTATAATTTCAATTTAAGATTCCGATTAGTACATTTCTGCGTTAACGCAAAACGTTTACTCCATTACGTTCACGCCAACGCTGACGTAGCAGTTCCAAATGAAATAAAAGTTATTGAAAACTGTGATCAAAAACTAATTACTAATGTCAAAATAATTCATAACTAAAAAAAAAAACAGTTCAATCTTTGCACCTGGAAAAAAATTATAATGAAAACACATTACTTAAAATACATGTCGAGTGCCAAACTATTCGGAACTCCAGCGCTCGAATACGCTACCTTGCGGTGATTTACAAAACTGCAAATGAAAACAAAACATTGCCACGTTGCGTTCCACGTGTGTCTGTTGACGTAAGCACAGGCAGTTTGTTCAGAGTATTTATTAACGCAATCGATGTGTCTTAGTTTGCTTTCAGCTACAGAAATTAATTCGTCCCTTAGTAGTATTCTCGAGCTTCTCAGAATAATGTTAGCTTTCCTTATTTCCTTCTAAAATGTGAGTTGATTGAGAAATGGTTAAAGCGAAAACTCTGGATTAACAAACTCGGATAACGTTATACAAGGTAAAAAAATTTATTGTTTTGTATGAATTTGTAAGAATATGAGTTTTTTTTAATCATAAATTAATTTAACTAATCATATTTTACAGCAGCATTTAGTTGGAATGGACAGTATGCAAAATATTTTCTTGAATTTATTATCGTAGAACAAAATGAAAAATGTTTAACCGAGAAAGAATTTACTTTATTCCTTTTATTCTCAGCTGAAAGGTTTCGCCAAATTTGTTTAGGGTTATAGTGTTAGTATTGTGCGAGCAAAGTAGCCTTGGCGAGATTTCGCGTTTTTAGTTAAACCATTTTTAATTTTTATCATGAGTGGAATAAAATGATAGTAAGATTACAGAATTCGATAAGTAAAAAGAAATAATAGTCAATCAACTGAAAAGAAAACTACCACCATATATAAACTGTGAGTACACATTTTAATTTATTTTGTTCTGAGTGAATTTGAATAAATATCAGTTTTTCAATTCGATGAAAAAAAAAACGAACTTAACAACATTGACTGGACACTTTTCCTTAACCTAATTCCACATAAATGATTTAAATAACCTTTGTTACTACAGTATCCTACTGAAATAGACAGTATGCAAATATATTTTCTTGAAAATATTTATCGCAGAACAGATTGAAAAATCCAGAAAGAACGTTAAGAATTTGAACAATAAAAAATAAAAGTTCGCCAAAAATCTGTTTATAGGGTTATGGTTTTAAAATTGTGTGAAAGAATAATGTATCTTGACAAGATTTCGCATATCAGGTAATTCATTTCCATGACGAATGAATTAAATGCATGATTTCTTTGGATATCCAATCATATAGTCATAGAAATAAATTATCTAGTGTTAAACGTTACTCTTGAAAGTCTGCCACGTATGTGCACTATGTGACAAAAATGTCAACAAATGCCGGAAATGTCACGAAACTGAACTTAATATGTACTAATGTATAGAAAAAACGGTACAAAATGAAAATGCCGTTCGAAGCGAACCAAAAATTTATGAATTCCGAATTCAACATCGTGAAAATGGCTGCTTCAGAACAACTTACTGTGTGTTCTGTATTAATTGTTTACTTTCGTAATACTTTTTGGTTTCTAATCTCTTTCTATATGGGTCAGAATAACCAAAAGACTTTGAAAAATCTTTTCAAATGAATAAAGCGAAAAAATCATACATAACAACAAAAATCACAACACTTTTAGCATTTTCTTCGTTACCACATGCGTTTGTTTTAGTTTTTAACTCCGCCATTAGACAGTGACTGCAGTGCCCCCTATAGCTCGTTGGAGTTGCGAATTGCAAAAGCAAAGCAAAGAGCAAAAATTGAAAGTTATTTTAAAAGCATTGCTTGAATTAATTACAAATATTTTATGTGTCAAATACTCGAAATTGTATTGAAAAATGAATTTAACTTCTTTCAATAGGAATAAATGTCTGAAAGAAGTTTTACTGAAAACCGTCGTCTTTGTAGCTGTTGAGAAAATCGGTTATTGTTAAGTATTGGAATTTCTTTTCAAAGCTTATGATTTAGAAATTGTTTAAGCTATTTTGTAAAAAAGAATTTTAAAGTGAAGTGTGAGATGGAAAATAATAACAAAATAGAATCAAGACTTTTTTCTTTTTGAGAAAATTTTAGATTCTCAGCCATGAAGAAATAACTTTCGGAAATAAGAAAGCAAAACAAATTTACGACTTTACATTGTAGAAGTTTTGCACATATTTTGTGAAATGTTATAGACTTTTCTAAATATATTGCACAAAGGTTACTTTCTTGTTGCGTAACTTGATGAATTATTTAAGCGTAAAATCTACAATGTCGTAACAACTTTCGTTTTCACTCCTTCACTGTAAAAACAATCCAGAAATGTTCCTGGAAGATAATGGGCAACTGACGTGTCCAATTTCTGCAAGTAGCATATCAAACAGGAATTTTTTCCGCTAAAATTCAGTAACCTCGCTAAAATTATCCTGGAGTATTTTTGACTTGTTCATAAATCACCCCGGTAAAAGCCAATCGTATCTCGACTCTTTTAGAGGTAACTTAGGTAGGTTTAATAGAATAATTTGGTACCTTTCTGATTTACCAAGAAAGCTCCAACTGCATTATTGCAATCATGGCCAAAGCTAAAACAAAATTGCAAGTAAGTACAGTGAAACCTGTGTAAGTTGACCACTTGCGGTGCACTACTTTAGTGGTCAACTTAAACAGGTGGTCAACTTATAGAGGTTGAATTATATGATATAGATCTAACTCTGTTCTTGAAAATAGAGGTCAACTTAGACAGGCTGTCAACTTACAAGGGTAGTCAACTTTACAGGTTTTACAGTATCAGTAATCTACTTGCCTGCGATTCTTTCAAAGCTGCGGAATCCAGAGATTTATTCACTCTCTTCTGAAGCTAGTCATTTGGACGGGCCGTAACCGAACGGAAGGCGACATACTTAATAAATACGCTGAATTAATCTTTATAATGGTATCTAAAAATATGTATCACAACAGTGACTAGTCTGCATTCGTGTAATATGTAGCAATTCAAGAAACTTTTTGACAGCAATACTTGATTTCACAGGATGTGGATGGAAACCTGTAAATTCTCGAACCGTTCCACGGAAGTAATCAGCAACGTTTCGGAATTTTTTTGCAGAGTTAATACAAAGTAAGAGGTATTTTATTAACGTTTTTTTTTTCTGTCAAATTTCAACGAAAATTAAGATATAATAATAATAAAACTATTTGAACTGATTTATTAATCTGGTTTAAAATTATCCTGCCAAATTTGGTAACTAAAATTTTAGTCAGTAATGTGATATAAAATAAATTGCAGTAATAAAAGTAGTGCCACTTTGACCGGAATAATAAAATTCTTAAATGTTCAAAAACTTCACAGTTTTTTTTTCTTTGAGCAATCACGATTGCTTATTGTTCTCATTTGACTGTTTTGGCGTGCTATTATTTTATTTTCCCACTAGTACCCTCTGCAGCATCACCGTCGACCGGCTCCCCACGATGCTGCTCCTCTAGCGAAAACCGTCTCCAGGTTGCGTCCATATCCTACACACACACGCATACACACACGCGCATACAAGCTCACACTCCTACACACACACGAACACCTACACACTCACACGCGTACACACACAGCACTGCGTACACAACATGCACACACATGCATACACACACACACACACACACACACACACACACACACACGCACGCACCCACACACATGCGCCTACACAAACACACACTCCTACACACACACACACACACACGAACGCCTACTCACACAGTACTGCATACACAACATGCACACACATGCATACATACACACACACGAACGCCTACACACACAGCACTGCGTACACAACATGCACACACATTCATACATACACACACACACGTACGCACTCACACACATGCGCCTACACAAACACACACGCGCATACATACACACACACGCTCGTGATTGCGAAAAACATAATTTGAATTCAAGATGCCAAAAATTCTAATTATTATTATTTTTTTGCTTTATTTCATAGCATCGCAAGGTTTCTCTGATTTATTACTCTGAATTAAATATTGCAGTGTAGGATGAGAAATTAATATGGCAGGTGCCACACTAGTTACCGAAGTCGGCTAGTACACAGAAAAATACGAATTGGTGCAAAATTAACGCAATGGTTCCAAGTTATCTACGGGTGCCCATGCCCCCAAGGGGCGATGCGCACCCCCCTCAATTGCTGCGGGATCCACCCCCCCCCAAGGAGAATCAGCGCTTCCCCTCCAAAAATAAGATCTAAATCCCTGTCAATTTACACCCCTACCCCTCCCTCCTTAAAATTTCAATGGCGCAGTCTGCGCCACGGACCCTCCCTGGTCGACATTCTTGAGTTATAATAAATTAGTGTACTTCCGACTTGTAACGACACATCGATAGGACAAAGTATTTTGCTATACTTTCTTGAGTCGTGCCCCCCCCCCCCCAAGAGCGAAGGCGCACCCTCCTAAATATCGTGAAGACCCCCAAAGAACAATAGCCCCCTCTCTAAGTAAAAAAATACCCCTCAAAACACCCCCTAAAAATTTTAATGGCGCAGCCTGCGCCATGACCCCCCCCCCCCCCCCAGAGAGCACCCCTGCTTGCTTTAGAATACAAAACAAAACAACACCTCTTTCAGGCTCTAAAGCGATTTGACTCTGTTGTTACCTCACATATCAGTTATCAGTTTCATAACGTTTCGCTCACCAAGATGGAAACAGAAACAAATCCTCTGACGTCTGATTCCTTTGCTTTTTCTCCGAGATCAAAAACCCGCCTTCCGTTTCTAATTGAGGCGGAGGGAAAACATGGGCTCCCGGTGCTCGTTCATCAGCTCTGCAGATCTGCAAATGACGAGTTGGCGATTCCTTTTCTTCTTCCTTTTGCACAGATGCATTCGTTGGATAATTTCTTTTTGTCTGCATTGAAGGGATGAGGAGAAATGTGTTCGCGTTTGAAAAGCTTGTCGGCGGCTAGTTGTTTGAGGAACAGCGAATATTTCTTCGCGTGTGATAATGACGAAACGAATTTCTCTCAGAAATTATTAGTGTTTTTATTTTCCTTTGTGAGAAATTTATCTTGTAGATATTAAGAAAGTCCTTGACTTCTTGGTAGGGGATATTATGAAAGTTGACTAATATATTTAGGATATTATGAAAATACTAGAAAATCGCCGGTCAAGGTATGACGGGTGAAAATTGCTTCAACATTTGAACGAAGCCATAGCCTGTTCGGTGATATTTTGCTAGTTGAAATTGTAACCGTCACGCTAGTGGATTAACCCTAAACTCCAGTAGATAGTGCTCATTGTGAACCACTTTCTCGTTTCTTTATTCTCCTAAAATGAGTCTAACCAGTAAAACAGTTAAGTTACCGGATCCAGCTCAGCCTTGTCAAAATTGCTGGAAAATATTATCAAATATTATCTCGCTAGGCGCGTGTTTCATTGTTGGTGACGTCAGCGTTACACGATCAGTGAATTGACTATTATATATATCAGGATACTTCTTCCACTGTTTCGTTGCTACAATTTTTAAATTTTGATTTTTCGTTACTAATGTTACTCCGGGGTGCCCCGAGCGTAAATTTTTAGGAGGGTGGTAGTTCTCAATTTTCCGAATGAAAATGCAAATTTTACAGAATGATTAAATACGATGTGCACACATTACTACATCTAATGACAAGGACATTCCACATTTAAAATATTCCAATGTTGTAATTATGTATCCGAATTTGCCATATCGTTAGACAAAGTTTACCGAATGACGATCTTTTGGGAGGTCACAGTGACCACCTTTCGAAACACCCCTGATAATACGTACCAAAATAAATTTCATGCGAAACTGTTACTATTTCTCCATTAAATAAATGAAGCACTTATATCATATGGACACGACCTCTGCAACTATTTTGCGTAGTATTACTGAACAGCGTAAGAGATTGCAACTGCCTCATCAAGAAGGGCAAAAAGCACAGCCAAGAATTTTACAGCTCTCACGTTATTAAATTATAAAATAATCAATATGATATTTTATCCTATTCTGAAAAGCTCAAGCCACTGTTAGTTGCGTCTTAGCTATCATCATTGACTTAATGTGTTTCTTCATCTTTTTCATAAGCATCATATCTATAAGAAATGACCACAAAGGAAAAATGATCACCAAATAAATAAAACAATAATCTGCCATGAAGAAACATATAAGGGTCATTCTTCAAAAGCGTAACTTTTCTATCACACGCCTTTTACAGTAAAAACTTTAAGGGACAATTCATTTAACGATGTTTTTTAATTTAATCAAAAATATATCTATTTAAACCTGTCGAAAAATATTTAATAATAATTTTTGTTTTAGTATATTCTTGGTTCACAACATGTGAATTCTGACCTCCGTGGCATGTCACACATTTTATGTATTGTTAATGTTGCTTCATAACTTGTTTAATTTTCAGTACATATTTATTTATTTATTATTTCTTTCACAAGTCTCTCAAATACTAATTGCTTAAGTATATTTAAATTTTTAACATTGTGTTTCAGTTTGTTTTAGTAGAGTAAGGAATTTTGTCACACAATACATTCTCACCTCCGTTACCCAAACACAAAATGCCATTTCTCATTAACAGATGGCAGTAATGACATCACATTTTATTTCCCATGGTACAAGTAAGCCCCCTTGCTCATTTTTAGCCGAAAAGAAGTTGTGATATTTTTGTTGAAAAACAAGATGACAGATTTTTTTTTTTTAAACCCAAGTGTGGTTATTGGGAATTCTCACTTCCGTGAACTTGAATTTCAGCGATGTAAATTAACGCAAAAAAAAAAAAAGCACATGAAACATTGTTTTCCTTGACAAATGTATTTATTGCGCGTATATTAATGGAATACTCCTCACCTTAGTGACAGACCTTGTCAATGTCATTATTTCTGAGGTTAGAATAAATGATGGATAGGAAATACATCAATTTCAGACAGTCTACCAAAATTATAAATTACCACTATATCCTCAAATTTACTAATTTGGAGATATATTTATACTACACTATTTTTAACACAAGTTTTAACTAAAAGGATAACTAAAATTTAAGCCGTACTAAGAGAGTTTAATATTGAATTCACTCATCATTGAAACAGCTCATTGTTTGCACAATTAACAAAATTACTTCTTTGATATTAAACTGTCCTCTAGTTTCAAACACTAAAGTTTTTTTTTTTTTCGTGAACAAGGTAAGTTTTGAGTAAAACGCGTTTAAAGATAACATCCTAGATAGGCTTTCATTAAATTTTTTTCCTAAATCATGCTGTATAGCGGCAACTACCAGAGCTATTAGTACCATCTCTTGCCCGAAGACAGAGGAGAGGTTCACCTACCATGTGTATTGGTTATCTCCAAATTTAATTTTGCCACATACATCCCTTTGCTTCTCACTGCTTCATTTATGAGTAAAACAATGGGAATTTAGCTGAGCCATTGTTTATAGTTACTTCTAGTAGGTAACACCTTCATGTAATAATGAAAAAAAGAAAACAAAAGATTTTGAAATTGAAAAATATTTTCGTCCAAAAGTTACACATTCTGGAGAACGTCTCTTAACTATATCAATAATAATAATAAATCAAATAAGTTTCAAATCCCGATTGAAATATTAAATAATCGAGCAAATAAAATGTGTCAAGAAATTAAAAACTTAAAAGTCATTTTAAAGTGTAAAATTAAAGCATGAGGAGCAAACACGGAAGCGATGTTAACAATATTTTGATGTCGCCAAGATTAGAAAGTATACGAACGGTCAATACAAAATAATTCTCGTCCTCAAAATTTTTTTTATAAGCTACACTTTACCTAAAATCAATTAACTATACAAACTTAGATAAATAACTTTTGTTGTAATAAAAAAATTCTTTAAAGGAGGTGAATAGAATAAATGAAAACGCAAACACTACTGTAAGCGAAAAAGAGCTTTTGTTGTCAAATACATTTTTGCAATCTAATTGAATAATGCTTCGCATTGAGCAATAAAGCTGGAGGAGATTTCATTTGGGAACTACTGTCTGGATTTACTTTAATAAAAAGCAGAAATGTGTCGTCAAAAATGTACGGCAGACTAGAACAAATAAGCCATCAGAAAGTGTACATAACGTTTGAGATATTAAATTTGTAAAAAGTGAACATAGGCTTTGAACAACAGAGCAATAAAAAAAATACCATGAACATATAAATCCCAAAAACAAATGTACAGAAGACTAGGATAAATAAATTCGTAAGACATGTGCAAAAGACATGGACAAAAATATCCTCAAAATACCATAGACGAACAAAAATATCTTATCTAAAAAAACTCGAATTTACTTTTATTTATTGCAAACCCAAAACAAATAAATTCTGAGAAAATAATAAGACCGAATATTGCTTTCTTTTAAGCGGCCTCCTGAGTTTTATGGAGCTACTACTTTCTCTTATTAAATTGTGAACATAAATAGAGAATAAAAGTAAACAAACTACGAGCAGAAATGACAACGAGCTCAAAAAGGATTTCTAACTCTTGTTAAAAAGTAAACAAGGATTTGAAGGGGCGTAGTTTTAGGGTACTTTTTCAGAGTTTCATTTTCGGGGTTTTTTTGTAGTCTCATACTCAGAGAAACCTTTTAGCATTGGAATTGGTAGTGCGCCATCCAACTTGGAGGGAAGGGAGGATGGACAAGGACATCCCTGAAATAAATGAGGACAAACGAAACTCAATGAATAATATAACTGCATAAATTATCCGCTCCCCCTTTTTTGTCGTAAAATCTATCATTATAGGAATAATATGAGCTAACACATTGCTCCTCGACTAAATATTTCGTTTTCACTTTTGTTAGTTCAACTACTACCATCTATCTATCTATCTATCTATCTATCTATCTCTATCTATCTATCTATCTATCTATCTACCTACCTACCTACCTACCTATCTACCTATCTATCTATCTATCTATCTATCTATCTACAATGATCGAGTAACGCGCGTGTTTCAACAATGAAACTCACTCCACGGTATGATAATTTGATAATACGTTCGGGTAATGTTTAACATGCAGGGAAAGGCTTCATTGTGATAAGGCTGAACTCGATCCGGTCACTTAACTGTTTTACTGGTAAGACTGTGTCATTTCAGGGGAATGAAGAAACGAAAAAATGGTCAACAATGAATGCTACCCACTGGAGTTTAGGATTAATCCACTGGAGTTTAGGTTACAATTTCAACTATCAAAATCTCATCAAACAGGCAATGACTTCGTTCAAATGTAGAAGCAACTTTCCCCCGCCATACCTTGACCTGCGATTTTCTAGTAACTAAAATAAGAGGTGAAATTACAACTAAAATTAGGACAAACCTAACCCGGCAGCATTGTGAACGTTGCGCAGATCCTAATCACAAGCATTACGACTCTGCCAGATTAGGCTTGCTTTGCCTCAACTATAATAAAGTAGTATTTATTTCTGTTTTTGAATATTCTTCGTGTATTTTCTCAAAAAACTTGAAGATTGTTTTAACTATAGATCAAGAAAAATATTAAAAGGCGTTTTATTAAACGTTTTATTTAAGTGAGTCTTCTTTTTTAATAAAATAAACATAGAAATGAAGAAGAATGGCATAGCCTGAGAAATTTTTTTCACGCTGTTGTTTTTCTTTAACAATAAATACGAATTAAAAATCGCAGGAATGGCTACAATCTTAAAATTCTTCTTCTATTAAAGCAAAATTTAGGATTTTAATTCCATTGTTCCTTATAACAGAAAAATTATAGGTACTTTGTGGTAATAAAGAAGAAAGTTTTTTCATTTACTTCCTTAGTTTTGTTGAACAGCGAAATTAACAACAGATGTTTTTACTGTTTCAAAAGTTAGCAGTGGTTTGACGGTTTCTAAAATATTTTTATTCATAAATTCGTTAATTAATATAAATAAAAAGAGATTAGTTGTGCTATATTTTTAACTGGTAGTTTTATCAATATAAAAGAGATTTCAATAAACTTTCATCTCTTGTATTTCAAAAATTTCTAATCATTCATTCGTAAAGGTTTTCAAATTTCTAAAAGCTGAAAAAAATACTTAAAAAAAAAGAAATCGAAGTATTGGCCCTATACAAATACCGTGTGCGAAATTTCAACACATTACCGCCCATTTTCTTTTGAGTTATGAATACGCACATTACTCGTACAGAGGGCACAACAAAATTCATTAATGTGGACGTAAATGTGATCAATTTAGAATTATCGGTTGCCCATCTGTACGTACATATAAATGTCCGTACGGATGTGATAAAAAACTAATCAATATTGACTTGAAGGTACATAAAATAGAAATTCTTCCAAATAAATTCAACAAGAAAATTTTGAAACACTTTCGTTACTTTGTATAAGGCAGGGGTGCTCATCCCTCCCGAGGACGAAGGAACACCCCCGCCTTTCAATTTATACGGAGAACCCTCAAAATGAGATCAAAAAACCTCTAAAATTGCCCCCTAAAAATTTCAATGGCGTAAACTGCGTTATGACCTTCCTACACCTCCTTGTCTGGAGGGATCTCTGGCTAAGGGGAAACAAAGTGCTGATAGATTCAAAAAAGAATTTATGACCTTCAGTGCAGTTGCAGATACACTGAAGAAAAATTTAAAAATAATATGAATTGTTAAATATCCTTTTTAAAAGAACACCCAAACATGGAAATATTTTTCATTACTTTCTTTTAATCAAGCATTAAAAATATTTTTGATCATCGTTTTTGTGAAAAAATAATATAAATTTGTGTCATCTTAGTTAAAGAGAACATTTTTAAAAGACTGTTTTAAATGGAAAATGATATCAAAAGGAACTGAGGCTTCAACATTTTACATTCTGAAGGGAGGAAAAAAAATATGATTCCAAGAAATAAACCTATTAACTACGATTCACTGAATACATGAATGCTCTCCACTAGGTTTTCACAGAAAACGTCCAGGAAGATTAGCGAAACAAAAAAGTTGAGGTGCTGTATCAGACTTCCACATGCCGTGAGATTAAAAATGGCGCAGCATCCCTAATTAAAGCTAAGGAAGAAACAATGGCTACTTGGTCGTTTATCATCTTCGCTGAAATGCGGACGACAGAATTCAATTCATTTTCTTCCTTTATTTTGCTCAGATATTTTTGCTTCACATTTGCGAAAAGATTAATTCGCGAGTCAAATAAAGGAACATATGCAAAATATCTTTTCACGTAAAATGAAATTTGCTGAAACGAAACATGAAATGGTATGTAGTAGGGTTTTAAGTTAAAACTTTACGTATAGAGAATAGTTACACAGAAAATGAGTTCAATAACGATATGGTCTTGATCTTTTCTTTTCTTACTTTCTTTTTTTAACTTCTGACACACAAAGGAAGGGGGTTATAAGTTAGACGTGTTTGTGTGCAAGTTTATCTGTCTGCTGCACTCTATAGCGCCTAAACGGATGGACCAATTTTTAAAAAAAAAAATGATCGAAAGGAGAGTTGATCGAGAGTGTTCTTAGCTAGGTAGCGTCTTCGGATGGATTATATTGATTAGAAACATCTAAAAGGTTTTCCGCGATTTTTGCAGTGAAAATATATTTAACATTTTTAAATTTTAGCACCAAAATGAAGATTTTTTTCTGTGTCTGATAGAATTTGTTTGGAACTTCCATCTTGTATAGAATTTGAATTATAACACTTTTTAAGGCAGATTTTAAATACGGCTAAGCCTTTTTTTCAGCGATTAGTAACCGAATTCATTGTTGGCCGACAAGGAAATTAAAAGCAATGATTTAAAATTTTTATCTGTTGCCATCAGTTTCTATTTGTTAACAAATAAAATACTTGTAATTAATAAATAACAGTATAAGGCTTTTAAAAGGATTTTCAATTTTCCCTCTTGATTTTACATTTGCGACCCAGTCGGGGTTTTTTTTTTAATTTTTAATTTAGTTACTTGTTTTCACAGCGCTGGAGAAAATTATCAAAACACATTTGGGGGTATTTTTAAAATGCTCCACAACTGAAATCAAAATCAATCATCACCTGATCGCCATTTTCTCCAACTCCACCTGTGTTGTGATTTAACGTTAAGGCTTGACCACGGAGAGATGGTGGATGACCTTGAAGCGGAAACATCGCTTGTGGTCAAGCCATAATGCCATTTACTAGAAAAATTAACCCTGACTTTATCCAGTAAAATAATAAAAGCACAAATTGCAGATTTCTGCAAACATGTGTTTCGGCGTTATAAGTAACAACTTTTTCAATGCAAAATATAATCTGCAATTTGTGCTTTTTGAATTTTTTTTTCTTATTTTACTTTTTAACATAAATGTATTTATTTAACTTACCTTACAGTATCGTTTTTTTTTTTTAATAAATATTTTAGTATCGGTTTTAAATCTATTTTGATGTTTAGTTTTTTTTCTCCTAAAAGTGGCTCGCTATTGGTACCCAGAAAAAAATTCCCTAACTTCATCTTTAGACCTGACATTATACATTACTAAATAGCGTTCGCCCATAACTTGATAACTTCAACCATATTTAACTCTTTCAGTGATCAGATATAGACAGGATTTCCTTTGCTAAGCGGAAGCAGGTTTTAACATCACATGTTTATTTCAGATGGAGCTATCTCGTCTAAAAATATTGCCACCAACCCGACGCCATTTTGCCCAATGCGTTGGTTCGAAATACAAAACATAAACAAACGATTTTGACAGAAAATATCCCTTTCTGCTGGGAAGAAAACTTGAAAAATGACTTCTAATAAAGTATGGTTCGTTCCGTCTTCCAATGGGACTATCGTATGCATGGAAAAGTGCAGTTCTGGAGCCATTATCCGGCACTTTCCAATAATGATTCTCAGAGAGGGGTCCGGAAAGGGGTAAGTGACTTATGGAAGATGAAAATGAAGTTTAGAATATCTCTTCGACTAGGTCGCCCGGTGATGATCATTTGTCGCCGCTTTTATTGGATGGTCGAAGAAAAATTTCTTTTTGAGAGTTTAAAAAATGAGTGTGCTCATGGCTGAATGAGTTTTCTCTAGTTTCATAAATCTAATATTTCTCATTTCGCAGAGTCGATATGAAAGCCGAGTTTTAAGCTTCTTGTCCTTAGCGTAGAATGTATTAAATTTGAGTTGCCACAAAAAGTATACAAAGACAAAATATCGCGGATGAAATTGTTTTTGTTGGATATAAAAGGCATAAGCTTCATATAAATCGTGTGACTCTTACCTCGTTTTTACAATGGGGTAGTTTCCAAGATTTTAAAAGTATTTTTTCTGAAGGAGCATGCTTAAAAACAATGGATCTGAACATTTTTTAAGTAATTTGTTTAAGTTTAATATTTTCAAAAAAATACTTAAATCGGTATGCTTTTATTGTTTATATTTCTGCCGATGACATCACAAATGATGAAATGCCATTCAGTGTTGCCATTCACAGAACAAAATATTTAATTCGCATCTTTACGCGTAGAGCGCAATTTTAATTCGCTTCTTGATCATCATAACGTGGAAACGGGATAGAAAGATGCAGCAAAGTGCATCATTTGTGACGTCATCAAGACCACGCCTTGTTTGAAAAATCGGACATTTTAAAAAATTAATTAAAAAATAACTGTTGGAAAATAAAAGTATTTTCTGGCTATATTATTATTATTATTATTTTTGCTTATTCTATCAATTTTAGTAACAAGAAGTATTACTTTTGACTGAAGGAAACAACCCCATTGGTTACAGCATTTATCCATGCTGCAACTGTTTAATGGTTGACCGTGTTTTTTTAAAACCAATAAAATAAATACTAACTAAACAGTCTGAACACATTTTTATATTTATGCTTTGAATAAGTCAGTTCTCTGAAACATCAGTTTCTTCGCATTTTTTTCCAAGCATTAATTGAACGTACTGGTTTAATACGAGCACGAAAAAATCATTTTGCGTGCACTAAGTGCATCATTTCGTACAAATTCATAAATAAATAAATAAATAAAAACGAAGGAAGACTGGTCACCAATATGACAACTGTAAGTTATCGATTCCGCAGTCATTATCTTACTCTTTGACTAAAATTGCCGTTTCAAATAACAATGCAACTAGGGCAACTTCAACAAAAGACAACAATAGGGCTTAAGATGTTTTAATGCTACTTTGAAATAACAACGTACATCCAGACATGTTTGTTGTTCGGGATGCGAAGTCACTGTGACCTACCAAAAATTTCCTTATTCGGGAAACTTTTCAGGAGTCGGAAAAATTATCATCACTTGTTTTTTTTTTTTTTTTTTCGTTTAAATATAACATTTCGGGTTATTTTCTATGTGAGACATTTTCATGCGGTTCCTATCCATTAATTTAAAAAAATTTGCGAAAACAACTTTTTATAGTTACTCGTGAAATTTCAAACAATTTTTTTTATGCGGCCCGTATCTACACTTCGTGTATACACTTCTGATATTTAACGCATCATTTTATCATTTTTAACCTCAATTTTATCGAATGTCTTCATTTTGAGAGCGGAAAAAAAAAACTCAATTTTTCTCAGACACAAACATATTACCTTCAGCAATGCATATTTCCGTTAGTTGTCGAGTTTAAATACCAACCTAGCATTTTTTATCACAAAATTCAGTTAAGACATTATCTCCGGTCACGAATTCTTTATCATTCACAGCGCTGAATTTGTAGCATGCCATGTCTGTTCCGTCGAATTCATATCATGGTTTCACTTTGAATTTCTGAATAGACAATTCGAAACACGTAGCACCTTCGTTACGACATGCATAGGAGATGAAACTTACTTCCCTGAATCCTTGTCGAAGGATCGCCATATGAAATCGATTGGGTAGCGACACGACTTTTCTCTTCAAAAATCGAATGAAATTGAAGCCATATTTGTCATGCATCTCACGTTCAGTTTCCCATGCAGTTATTTTAATCAACTGCAGGCTTGGCTCAAATTGAATATATATATTTTTAAGTATAAATATCTGTTTTAGCGTCCAAAGATTCACTGCTTCAATGTTAAATAATAATAATAACAATAGTAATAATTTAGAATGTGTACCAGTGCTTGGATATGCAAACATAGTTCGGAATTAAACTAGAAATTCAATTTACTTTCAGAGTCAGCAAGTTGCGGAATTTAAAAATTATTTGAAAATATTAATATCTGTTTCAGTCATAAGATTCATTACTTTAATATTATTAAATATATACTTTAAAGTGCGTACCTGTGCTTGGATATGCAAATCCCAGTTTGGAATGTAATTAGAATCTCCCTTTAATCGTAAACACTTTACTCTTAACTATTATTTTTATTTTATTAAAATATCATTATTTTATATTAGTATTATTATTATTTAATAAGGGGGAGCGACACTATCGCCTAGTCGATATCGCCTAGGGCGGCAGAACTACTAGAGCCGGCCCTGATCAGATGTTCTCTGCTGTGGCATTCTAATCGATGCGTCTGAAAGAAGAGTATTTATTTATACAAAGAAGTCACCACCTATCGCCAGTATCGCCGTTTTCGGTAAACTTAGATTTAAACCTGAATGTATAATAGTCTGTTGGCATTAATATGCAACTTTAAGGAAAGTAAGTACTACAACTTGATCCGTGGTGCAGTTCATGGTGTTTATTATGGAAGGGTGCCCATTTCCAAGGGTGATGGCACACCTCTGTCGAATGCTACCTCCAGGATGAGACCAACCAAAATGAGATCAAAACTCACAAAAAATCCTTCCCACAAAGAAAATAGGCGGCGCAGTTGAGCATTGATATTCTTTAGGGGAAGGGTTTCCAAAAACCTTTCCGGGGAAAAAATACAACACTATTTTTTTCATGCGAAAACAACAAACGAAAAAAATTCTTACCCTTTTGTTTTCATCAAAAATTTGACTTTTGTGAATTTCATTCGTAACGCAACTTCCATGTATCATATGACTCTTCCAGTCACAGCGCCAGTAAAAGGAGCGATTTCCAGAAAACGGTAAAGTGAAAGCAATAAACAAACTTGATTCTTTAAACATACTAAAAATAAATATTTTCGAGTGTAACGTAGCGTGGACAAAAAAATCAAGTACGTATTACCTTCCATACCTCCGATTTCCTTGTCTTATGAAGATAATTTAGTTTCCGATTTTGGTCATTTAAATTTATCCAAATCTAATTGAACTTTCAATTTTTTCAAATTGAAAATCCAAATTATCATGAAATAAAATTATGATTATTTTTATTTTTTGATTTAAGTGCCTCATTTAGCAAGATCCTTGAAAACTGCTATTCATCTCGGAAGTAATTATTTAAAAGGAAACTTCCCATATAACTGCGTCACTCTCCACACTTTGTCAAATGTCTCGCTATTTTTTTTAACCTTTTCTTTTAAAAAAATTAAATGTCACATTTCTTGCTACCTCCTCACTCCCCCATCGTCACAAAATTCACGAACTTTTCCCCCTCTCAAAGCTTAAAATAATTTGTAGACATCCCCTTGAGAAAAATTCAAATCATATTTAAAAATATTACTTGAGAAAAATAATAAATTGCGCATCAAATGATGTACAAAAATTTGCATCAAAATCGATCTCGCAACAGTTCATCGACACAGCTGTCTCGTCAGGAAATTTTTCAGATTGATTATCTGATTAAGAAAAACGCTGATTTGAATCCACGAGAAATGAATTAATGAAATTGCTGAATAATTATTCAAATTGACTTAATAACAACAACTTTACAAGAAAAATGTACTTCCGCAGCCGATTCTTTTTCTTCAGTTAACGGGTCTGGAAAAATCCTGCGGGCACTTGTAGGAAGTGTATTTAAATACATTGCTCATCCACGTGTGTATTTACTTTGATCGTGTGACGTCATGAGTTTAACAAAGAAAAGAAAACATCGAAGCTCAGCAAAAAGCTCTCCGAAGTAAAATTCCTGACACAGCGTTATTTTCTTTCTATTCCTAGAACTCTCTCTCGAAGTCAAAGGCAGAAATGTAAACAAAAATTGACCCAGAAGAAAATCTTTTTCCCTAATGGAATGAAGTTGAGATGTTGCAAATGCAAAAATGTTTTTTTTTTTTTTTTTTTTTTTGTAGATAACAGCGCCATTAGCTTTGATTCTCGATTTCGATTAAAAGCAAGTCGAAAAATAAATTATTTGGATTAAATCAATTAGCTGCCGGTTATATTTTATCATTTTAGGACATTGCGAATCAAGGGAAGACTCAGTTCTGATTTTAGAGGGGGCTCAAAAATGCAATTTTCGGGCACTAACAGGCGAGTTTTTCGAAAATAAAATTTCAAAACGCAGCTTTAGGCTATATTCCCCCTTGGAATCCATGTTTGTGGCGAATGCATTGTATATACGTACGCAAGCACATACTGTCCAACCACGGATTGCATGGAATTTTCAAACGTCCAGCTAAGACGAATCTACGTGAATAAGGGAGAAAAGTAAAAATTTGTTGCGCGTATTCCGCTCATTTGAATGACTCTGCTTCTGCAAAAGCTGACATCGGTAAAAAATAATAGATTCGACTATTTCCGGCTGTAAAACGGATGTTTATCTTTCCATACAATCTGTGGTCAGACAGTACACAAGTAGTACTTAATCTTAATGACAAAACGTGCCCAAATCAAACATTAATATATTTGACAAATATAAATATATATATATATATATATAATGATTTATAAAATATAAATAAGTATATTGAATAAATTGCCTCGGCTTGATGCGCTCATAAGAAAGAGTGTTTTCGCACAAGACTAATTTGTGTTCTAACGAAAAAGCAGTTGCAAATCGCAGTTTTTCAAGCAATGTTGATTTTTAAAATAAATCCTATGAAAATCCGCCAATAGTTTAATTTTTATTTAAAAACACCACCAGATGCGCTGAAGCAAATTTGTACATAAAAAACATATGAATTCTTCTCTTTTGAGTGCTCATTTTTGTTTTTGTCTGTCACGAACTAAAAATCAAATAAATAAATAAATTTAAAAAAAGTTTTTCCGTGTATTTTATTTTTTCATATGTTTTTCAAATATGCAGATGACTGAAATTTGTTATGTGCCGTTTTACAGAGAAACAAAATGGCCAAATTCGGGAAAACCCAATCTCAGGCAGCCTATGCAACCTCGGGGCTATGTTGATGATGAAATATTAATGCCCAGAAAATTCCAGGAAAAAAAGAACAGTAAGAAATCATGCGGTCCATCTCAATTCCAGTCCGAACAGAAAAATCCTCTACGCGTTCATGTCTCAACAAGTTGGCAAAAGGATAAATTCTTTGTTGAAGATGTGCGGCGCCGATGTATAAATGATTATGAGAGCAGATACGATATCTCGAAATTGCGTCATTACTTGCTTTGTGTCTACAGTATTAATCATGAAAATTTGAGCAATTGTAATTAATGTAATCTTTTTTGCGTGGATATTTTCTGCGTTTTTATTGTTATTCTGGATAGGATAACTAAACGTACGGTAAGTGCAATGTATGTTACGTTAAATTTACTATCACAGTTTTCATGGGTGCCCACCTGGAGGGGGGGGGACATGGTGTAGACTGCGCCATTGAAATTTTTAGGAGGGTTGTTTTAAGGCATATTTTCCTCTTTTTTGGGGGGACGATCTTCGTGGTTTTGAGGGGGTGAACCTTTGCTCTTAGGGGGCACCCCTGCTTTTTTAGTTCAGAAAAGTAACGATTTGAGCAGGGGCGCCTCGATGAAAGGTAACTGTAAACTTTCAAAAATGTCCTTATTCGGCAAATTTTGTCTGACGATTCGGAAAAATTTAGAGTTCTTTTTGATAAAATTATTAGCATTCGGCGAAATTTGGAGTTCCAATCTGAAAAATTATTATCATTCAAAAAATTTGAAGTTCCATTCGGTAAATTGAGAATTTACACCCTCCCAACAATTTTAGTTCGGGGCGTATCTGGATTTAAGCCTTGAATATAAAAACTAGAAAATGTTTAACTCGCATTTTCTTTCAATGCACTTTTTTTTTTTTTGGTTAAAGGTAAAATTTGAAATGCGCCGATTAATCTGCAGTATTTCTGCAACAAAAGGTAACGTTCCATTACAAATTAATAATTAAACTAGTATTTTAAAAATTATTTGTATCGAATAAATGTATATTTTTAAAAAAGTAGGACGGTGTGAGATGCTTAATTATGTGTGTTACTGCCAATATCCCCTCCAAACCGTTTGAGGGAACACTCTGAGTTAAACTTTTTCATTCATTTGTTGGTTTTTCAGTTACTGTACTCGCTGCTTCTGTGCGTACATTTACAACATACATTAAATAAATAAATAAATAAATAAAAAATTAATTTGAATTTGACATCTGGATTTCAAACTATGTTTTTCGAAATCACGAGTAAGTGTGTATGTTGGCGTGTGTGTTTGTGTCTGTGTGTGTAGGCATGAATGTGAGTATGTGTGTGTATGTTTGTGTGTGTATGTAGGTGTATATGTATGCATGTGTGTAGGTGTATATGTATGCGTGTGTGTAGGTGTATATGTATGCGTGTGTGTAGGTGTATATGTATGCGTGTGTGTAGGTGTATATGTATGCGTGTGTGTATAAGGGTTGGCAAAAACCCGGTTTTTAAAAAAAAAAAAAAAAAGCCCATGGACCCGGGGTTTTTTGGGTTTTTTTAAATAAAACCCAAAAAAACCCAACTAAAGCTGGGTTTTTTAAAAGAAATGTGGGTTTTTTGTCTTTTTTTAGGGAAAATGTGGGGTACTTGTAGCATATTGTAGCTTAAGTATATGGACAAAGCAGAAAAATTGTCTTGGGGGTAAAAAAAAAAGCTGGAAAACTAGTTAATTCAGCGTTTTCTCAAGATAAGTATGAAAGACGACGAAACCCAAGAATGGTGAAGTTTCAGATTTTTTTAGTTTCCATGATTACCAACAGTTAAGGCAAAGTTACTTCTTGATTGATAAAATCTGTTGTTCGTTTTTAATTACTACATTTTTTTTTTTTTTTTTTGCATTTTACTTTATTGTATTTCACTTTGTTATGCAAAACTACTGTAGAACCTCAAGTAGTTTTTATTCCTATTTACTGAATTCCAGCTTAATCAAGACATTTCTTTGAAATTTATGTTGCGCCTGTTTTTCTATTTCTGTGTACAGAGTAAGAATTATTAAACTTTTTCGTAAGATAATGAAAATACTGTACATCCTATTGTTTTCTGTCCGACCATTTGTAAAACCTGTTAATTTCTAAAAAAATATAACTTGTTAGTTCGAGATTTGTGACGTGTTGGGTTGCAGAAAAAAATTCACATGAAAGTCTTTTATCTGGAGTAGTTTCCTCTGTACAATCTACAAATATTGAGAAAATCAGACGTGACATGACTTAGTCAAGATAATTTGAGTCATTTATTGACCAGTGAAAGATAAAAGTTAAATATATATTTTTTTAATCTTTGAAGTATTTTTTTAATGCCGTTAAGAGTTAAGAAATACTATTAAAGTTCAAAATTCAATTTTTATGTCCATTGTCTATGGTGAAGAACAAATAAAATAGAAGTTTAAATTGTAAAAGTATTTAAATTAATTAATTTTTTTAAAAACTTCTCAGAAATTTTTTAAAAACCCAAAAGTGGGCTAAATAATGGGGTTTTTAAATGGTTTTTTTCAAAAAAACCCATTGGGTCCAACCCAAATGGGTCCGATCCGGCCAACCCTGGTGTGTATAGGATATGGGCGCAATCTGGAGACGGTTTTCGCTGGAGGAGCAGCATCGGGAGGCCGGTCGACGGTGGTGCTGCAGTGGGAGGCGGGGGGTTGAAAAAGGAACCGGAATTCAAGGACGGTCAAATAAAAACAATTAGCAATCGTGATTGCTAAAAAAAAAAAAACCTCTAATTTGAATTCCGAAACTTTGAATTCAAATTATGTTTTTCGCAATCACGAGTTGCGACAAGACCCTACTGGTTAGAGTTACTGTTTCTAGAAATGGCTCCCCCGCTCAATCATGTCCCTCCTCCTGGGTGCTTACGTGTATATAGTTGTGTGCGTGTGTGTGTAGGCTTACGTGTGTGCACGTAGGCGTGTGTATGTGTGTAAAGGCGTGCACGCGTAGGCAAGTGTGTATGAGCATGCGTGTGTAGGACATGGACGACACCGCCCAGCAAAAGTGGATTCCGGGGGACAGTGCTCACGACCAGCCGCGCCGCCGCCGCACAGTGTGGCATAGTGGGCAAAAATCCACCGAACTCGCGGGTTTTGAGCTAGGATCTTCTATTATGGCTCAAAATGCGGCAAAATTCTTCGACTATTTCGTAGTGGTGCTACAATTTTGAATTTCTTAACCCCCTAAGCGCCGCAGAGCTCAGAATGGACCCAAGTCGCTATTTTGAAAACTAAAAAGTATGACCATATTTTTCCCCTGATATGTGACTCAATGCTTAGCATAAATCGAGGAATTGGATGATAAAACACAACTTTTGATCGCTGCTGGGTGTTTAGAAATACTTTTTTCCATCGTATAAGTCATTAAAAACATGATTTTTCAGGTTTTTCTGTTGAAAAAATGGATTTTAACGGTCTTCACACATCTCCCACTCAAGAACAAATATATATTTTAATTCTAAACTACAAGTTTTCAATCATTTTCCAAAGTTCAAAAGGTAAAAACTTCCCTAAAACACTGAAAAATTGCTCTAAGTCCGAATTTCAGCTCGAGATCCTACCATTGCCCACGGGAGTACATCTGTGCAATAGCGCAAGCAGCTTATTTTTTATGTATACATTTATGTGTATACATTTCGAGAATAAATCGTCTGCGTTCGAATAAAGACCTTTACATTTAGAATTTCCGAATGCTTTTGATGTTTTTAAGAAAATTTAATGTATTAAAGTAACAGTTGAGCAAATGTGTAGACACAAAATTAGTATGTTTGTCTGTTTCCTCGGAATAATCGTAATACTCGAATTGCACCAGGTATGTTCACTCTTTTTGTCCTCTGTTACAAATGTTTAAAAAAAGAATTATGTAAATTACATTTTTTTAAAAATTTGTTTCTGCGTGTAAGACCAACAAAACAACATAAATTTTAATATAGATTCTATTAAACTTTATAATAAAGTTAAAATAACATGTCTTTACTGTTTTTCATACTTCTAAATTGAAAGCTAATGGACATATATTTGTAAATATTTGTTTTTTAAATTGAATAGAGTGAAGTAAAATCATATAATTTCATTAATCCTTTCAGCCTTACCTCAAATTCAGCTGTATTATAACCTATAGATGATGTTGTTAGGAACAAAACTGGGGCTAAAAGGGTTCATCTGAGCATTAGTTGTTTAGTTTAAAACACATTGAAATTTTAACATGTGTTTTTATATTTTAAGTTCCAACAAAAACACTTACGTAAAAGAGTGAAAATACCTGTTACAATTCAAATATTACGATTATTCCGAGGAAACAGACAACATACTAATTTTGCGTCTACACATTTGTTCAACTGTTTCTTTAATACATTAAATTTTCTTAAAAACATCAAAAGCATTCGGAAATTCTAAATGTAAAGGTCTTTGTTCGAACGCAGACGATTTATTCTCGAAATGTATACCTATAAATGTATACATATAAAATAAGCTACTTGCGCTATTGCACAGATGTACTTCGTGGACAATGGTAGGATCTCGAGCTGAAATTCGGACTTTGAGAGCAATTTTTCGGTGTTTTAGGGAGGTTTTTACCTTTTGAATTTTGGAAAATGATTGAAAACTTGTAGATTAGAATTAAAATATATATTTGTTCTTTAGCGGGAGCCATTAAAACATATTTTTTCAACGGAAAAACCTGAAAAATCATGTTTTTAATGACTTATACGGTGGAAAAAAGTATTTCTAAACACACAGCAGCGATCAAAAGTTGTGTTTTATCATCCAATTCCTCGATTTATACTAAGCATTGAGCCACATATCAGGGAAAAAATATGGTCATACTTTTTAGTTTTCAAAATCGCGACTTGGGTCCATTCTGAGCTCCGCGGCGCTTAGGGGGTTAAGAAATTCAAAATTGTAGCACCACTACAAAATAGTGGAATAATTTTGCCGCATTTTGAGCCATAATAGAAGATCCTAGCTCAAAACCCGCGAGTTCGGTGGATTTTTGCCCACTATGCCACACTGTGCGCCGGTGGAGCTGCAGGCCTGGTCCAAGCTGAAAAAGGAACCGGAACATCAAGGACTGTCAAGTGAGAACAATAAGCAATCGTGATTGCTCAAAAAAATAATTTGAATTCTGAAATTTTGAATTTAAATTATGTTTTTCGCAATCACGACAGGACCCTACTCATTGGACTTATTGCTACCAGAAACGACTCCTGTCCCCCCAAGCCTGCCCTTCCTTCTGGGGGTTACGTGTGTATATTTGGGTATGTTTGTGCAGGCGCACGTGCGTGCATGTGTAGGCTTGTGTGTGTGCGTAGACCTGTGTCTGTGCACTTAGGCGTGTGTGTGTGTGTGTAACGGTTTGTGTATGGGAGTGTGTATGTGCTTAACAATGCGTGTGTGTGAGCGTGTGTGTATGTAGGACATGGACGCCACCGACCAGGAAAAGCGGCTACCGGGGGACAGTCGCGCCTGTAGAGGCCGGTGGTGCTACAGAGGCTCCCAGTCCAAGCTGAAAAAGGAACCGGAACGCCAAGAACCGTCAAATGAGAACAATAAGCAATCGTGATTGCTCAAAAAAAAAAGAAAATTAATTTGAATTCTGAAATTTTGAATTCAAATTATGTTTTTCGCGATCACGAACTGAGACAGGACCCTACTCATTGGAGTTATTGTTTCTAGAAACGGCTCCTGTTCCCCCGAAGTCTGCCTCTCCTCCTGGGCGTTTACTTGTGCATAGTTGTGTGTGTGCGTAGACCTGTGTGTATGCACGTAGGCGTGTGTGAGTGTATGTGTGTGAACGTGCGTGTGTGTAGGACATGGACGCCTCCGACCAGGAGAAGCGGATAACTCAGGACCATAGCAGCCGCGCCGCCAGCAGAGGACGGTGGGCGGTGGTGCTGCAAAGGCTTCTGATACAAGTTGAAAAAGGCACGGACACCAAAAACGGTCAAATGAGAACAATAAGCAATCGTGATTGCTTAAAAAAAAACTTTGAAAATCACAACCTTTTTATGCAATAAAAAATTTCCGTTGTGATAAAAAAAGTTTTAATTTTTTTTTTAATTTTATGAAGACTTGAAGCATCCAACCAGGAGCTGAGATTTATGTCACGTGTTACATTCTGACCAGTCACTGAGCAATATTCTACTTTTAATTAAAAAAAAGAATCGTAAAGCGCGTTTGCGTAACCGAATCAAAAGCACAAATTTATCTTTTCGTTATTTAAAATTCATCGTTATATAACATCTTCACCATGCGTGCATATAGCAGAAGGGCAAAAACTGGGGCTCCGACATTGATGTAATTACTTTCCCCTGAAACTGGAGTTAATCTCTCCACTAATGATCAAACCATCGATGTTCCTGAAAATTTCAGAAACCACTCCATTTTAATTACGAAGCACTTCTGCCGAGAAAATGGTGGCCGGCTGTCTAACTAGCAGATTGTCATTTCATTTCTCTGAAAGCTCCAAGTGTTCTTGAGGTTTCTTTTTTTGGCGGAGAGATTTTGGATGAAGTCGATAAATAAAAGAAAGTATTCTTGTTTGTTTTGGTGTTCCTTTGTAATGAATGAAAGCAAAACGTGAAGCATGTACTGGATTGATAAGACATTGTGCCAGAGTTCCAGTAAAATAGAGAGATTCATTTTTGTTCAGCAAAAAACAGCTTGGCTACTAAATAAAAATGGGGGAACAGAATATGATATGTATTGCAGCAATTACCAAATGGTCGACAAATTACCAAATGGCCACTTCTGTTATAAGCTGAATAGCAACCTATACTAATAATATAAAGCTGCAGAGTTTGTTTGTTGGAACGCTCTAATCTAAGAAACTACTGGTTCGGATTGGAAAGGGGGAATTATTTTTGTGTTGAATAGTTCATTTATTGAGGAAGGCTAAAGGCTATATCACATCACGCTATGACTAATAAGAGTGGAGCAGCAATAAATTGAAATTAAATCAATAATAATCATGATGCATTTTTTGTCGCATAAATAGCAAACATTTGATGCCCGAATAGCTCAGTCGGTAAAGCGCTCGGCCAGCAACAATAAGTTCTCAAGTTCGAACCCGACTGTGGGCGGGAAGATTTACAGCATTTACTATCCGGCTCATTTAAAAATTCATTAATTTTAAAACAAATGTTTTCAATTTTTTTTTTACTCTTTTTTTATTTCGATTTTCTCATTTAACGGAAAACATTGATGTGGATAAGGATGTGATAAATTTCTAAGGGGGGAATAATTTTTTACTATATATATATGTATATCATAGCGTGATGTATTTAAAATAGTTCTTTAGTACATTGTTGTCTTATTAACGCGGGTGAAACCGCGGGGCACAGCTAAAAGTAATTAAAGGAAAAAATGTTTCTCAGTATTATTACTAATCCAGGCAACGCTGGGTATATTCAGTAAGTTACAACCCTATAGTCAGGGCTAAGGCAGAAATACATGAAATACACCGCCATGCTCAGTCAATTCCAGCCGAGGACCGCAGTTTCGTGCTTAGTAGCATTCATCAACCCGGTTTAGTTTTAAAGACTAATTTCGAGTTCAATTAAATTAGTGTTTAATTCAGGATCAGTGGGTTGCCAGTTACGTTAGGTAGTAGTTATAGGAGGCCCCGACTTCAAAAGGTTATTAAAAATTAAGAGATCGTATGTAATTAGTTAGCTATTTAAAATAATTCATCGTATGTTAATTAAAATCAGTATTTATTTTATAATTGTTTGATTCGTTTAATTGATTTTTGTACTGGAATTGTAAAATAAATTTCATTTCTAGATGTGGGTAGGAAATAGTATGTAAGTGTAATCGGATATTTTTTGCTTTTTAGTTCCTTTGTGTTTTTTGAAGGCGATTTTTTTTTATTTAAAAGTAATTTATTATTGCAGAGATGCACATAATTTTTAATCAATTCCGCTCTTCGAGCACATGCGAGGGACCATCGGATTTGTCACTTTAGAAAGAAAAGAGCATCAAATTCAGATTCACAGAAATAAAGTAAAATTCATTTTTAAAGTGCGTCGCTATTGCCTCCGATGTGAACGACTTGCTGAAGTACAAACACTTCTTAGGACTTTTCAAATAATCCACTACGCAGCTTTCAAAGACATCTCCAAAGTGTCCAACGCCGAAAAACTCTGATATAATTTTTATTGAAAAATAAGTCTTAATTAGTTCCTTGAAGTCATCCGTCCAACAGCAACATTTCCTTTATTTAAAAGTATAAGAAAAAGATCAGTTTTTTTTTTCCTTTTCATACCTGGTATAAAAGTCACATCCACTCACTGAACCTTGCTTAGAAGTAACAAGAAGGGACGAAAATCAATGAGCAATGGCGGTCTAATTATTTTCTCTCCCGCAACAAGAGTTAATCTCCCCTCTAATGATCACAACAACATGTGTTTGACATTTTTAGACGCCACTTTGTTTTAATTACAAAATCGGAAAGCCAGCTGTCTTCTTTAGCAGATTGTCATTCGAATTATCTAAAAGCCTCGCATGTCTTACGCTTGAGAAATTACGCTTAAGGTAAATTGGGAAATATGAGAATAAGGAAAGAGTATAAACAAAATGAACCTGGTTTATCTTAGAATGGTTGGTTTTTGACTTTTAATAAGAACGAAGCTGTTATATTAAAATGGTAGGTTAATCTTGTAGTAACAGATGGGGAGAATAATGGTAATTGCGCGATATGGTGATAACTGTATTTAATTGAAATGAGTATTTTTTTGCACAAGACATTTATAAAATTGCTCCCTTTTTTGTGTGTTTAGTTACCGCTAAGTAAGTAATTATGTTAAACAAGTGAACGGTATGTGTTAAAATGGGAATTAACAATTTTTACTACTTTATGAATTTCTACACAGAACTTCTGATTATCCGTTGGTGAACTATTCATGCAGTTTGAAAATTAACTGATTACATATATTTTTTTCTCGTTTCTCTCCCCTCCACCATTTTTGAGCCTTTTCCCAGGGCCGCAGGGAGTCAAGACGAGCAACTTGTCAGATCGGTCTCTAAGCCCCCTTCCCCCCATAAAACTGAAAAAACTTATACTGCTCCGATTCCAAGCCCTTAGTGTCCAACCAGGCTGACAGGGTGGCCCTGGTTTTTCCGTGCCTTCGTGATAGAACCCTGATGATTACTCGTACGTGTTCATATTAATCCCTTTCCAACATGTTGATCACAAAGCTGCCCAGGGTCTCTAGAGTTTAATTCTAAATGCGAAATGTCTGCCCAATGTTCGGGGAGATTTGTATGACTCTCATGGTCAGTCTCTTCATAGGAGAGAGTAGGGTGGAATATGACGGTGGATGGAATGAGTCAGCGCTGCATTTATACCGAAATAATTAGTGGAAAATTATTTCTAACTTCTCCAGTAGATGACACAACTCCAGACTAATAATACTTTCACTGGACTTACTCAAAATGTTTTTTCGCATTTTAATTCTGCATAAATGCTGAACTGTCTCATTCTTCCCGACTTTCTCTACATGCGCAACAGCATCTAGCACCGCATCTAGTGCAATGCTACAATTCTGATTCAAATTTCTATTTCCAAGCTGGTAGACAATGCGTTCTTTTTTTCTAATTCGACTATTTTCTGCGTGGAAAGCTGTGTCTTTGAGAAGTTAATGTGACCCGTAATCTAATGCTTACAGTACATTACTGAAAGCACACAAATTTCAACGCAATTTTAATTAACTTTTCTTTTAACTATTAGCGTCAAGAAGCTATAGACCAAAAGACGTTTTCCTTCACTATAATTCTAAGAATTTCTGTACTCATTTGAATGATCTAAAATACTTACTATTTTACGTGTATTTTGGTTACCTAGCAGTAACTTTCTTAATATTGCATATTTCATATAGACAAAAGTGTATTTTATGTGTTAATCATTACTTATTCATTGGTTAGTTTTTTATTTATGATTTATATTTTCAGATACTGACCTGATGTCTACTTTGATTAATTATTTACATGACATTGAAGGATGGATGGACAGGACTCAATCGATCATGTATTGATTCGCAAATAATGCTAGCGAACTATTTGAAGAAAATTTGTAGATAGTGCTTCTTCGGCTGATTTTTAATCAACAAATGAACAGTTTGTATCGTTAAATTGATCTTATTCAAGCAGCCATGTCTTCAACGCATTCGAGTGCAAAATCTCATGAAAACCTCTTGAGCCCTCGCCCTAAATATCGGACAGAAACGGTGCCGGCTGAGGTGGGTTTCCACTTCAACAGGGCGACTGCACAAACGCGCATCAAACCTCTGGAATCTCAAAATCGGTTTCCAACGTACGGGACAGAAAATGCGATTGGAGAATCAGACACTCTAACGTCTGTGCAGACAGAAAGGCAACTACTCAAGAACATGATTGTTCTAGGCTTGGGCTTTGTCTTTACCTTTAGCGCCCTAGCAGCCTTGCAGAGTTTGCAAAGTTCACTGTTTCTGGAAACCGTCCTGGGACTGCACTCCTTGACCGTTCTGTACAGTCTGGCTGCCTTCTCTTGCCTGTACGGTCCTATTTTTGTGCAAAAACTCACACCGAATTGGACAGTTGTGCTGTCTTTCGTCTTGATCGCCCTTTACATATCCACTTTTTTCTATCCCAAGCCGTACACTTTATTCCCCAGTGCCATACTCCTTGGACTGACGTTTGGTCCATTGTTCTGTGCCCAAACTACCTTCTTGATGCAACTGGTATCCCGGATGGCTTATCTCACTGATGGTATCAGAGATAAAGTTCAGCAGCGATATCTTCGACTGTTTTACTTTTTCTACAATTCTAGTCGCATTTGGGGGCATCTAGCAACAGCCCTGTTGCTAAGATATGGTGGCGATGTGTATGTCTTCTCCACTAGGCCACAATATCCTCGATTCCATTCCAACAACCCGCACTTCCCGATGCTCGATTTACGAATGTCTCCATCTCTATACGCCACGGTTGCAAGGCCGAGCTTATGCACCTTAGACCACCTTACAGATGATCACATCTTCCGGAATCCTGCCTCGTACATGTTCTCCGTGCCATCTAACTTGTATCTGATGCTAATATCCGTATATTTAGGCTTGGCGTTTCTTGGACTGGCTACAGTAACGACACTATTGGACAAGTTTGATCTTTACGTGTCTCAAGATCCTCTGGAACGACCTCCTATTCTTCTCAGCTTCAGAAAAGTGGTGCTTTCGATGGTGGATCCTCAACTGCGACTCATGATTCCAATGATCGTATTCATCGGATTTGAGCAGGGTTACTTGATAGCTGATTTTACCAGAGTAAGTTCGCATTTATTATTATACTAGCAAAAATACCCGGCGTTGCCTGGGTCAGTAATAATTATGAGAAAAAATCGTTACTTGCTTTTGTTTTCTGGTTTAAGTGAAAGAATTTAAAACACATCTTTTTGACGTGATTAAAAATCGAGTTTCTTCTTTACCCATAAAAGTAAAATAGCAATAAGTAGAAAGAACAAAATAGTATTGATTTAGAAACGAAAGCACTATATTTAAGCATATACAAATTTCCAAAACATGAAATTATTATTCTCATGTTTAAAAAGATTAATCTGTTGATACTTTTTTTTTTTCAACATGGAGTCTAAAACCTTCTCTGTATTGCTATTGAAGTTGCTCGTAATCCCCTTATACTTGCTTTAGTTATTTTGGGAAATTTCAATCATTGTGGGCTCTTGGTGCGAATTTACCGAATTTGCGGGAATCGTTTTGGGATACCTTCGATGATGCTCCCTCCATCTTTCCTTACTTTGTAAAACGATATGATATTAATTTTCGTTACAAAGATATTATAGTCAGGTGCTGAGATACTTTTGGTCACCATAAAATGGCGCTAAAGAGTTTCATCCGAAATGTTTCCAAAATAAGTAGTAAAATTTGGCGATTGTTTGAAATTGTGCAAAAAGGAAAATTAATGGAAGTTTTTGTGCTGTTTATGCATTTGCCTAATTTAGTTGCTGGATTATTTAACACAGTAAAAAAATTTTTTTTAAAGATTCTTTGATTGGCGATATTTTGTTTACATGGTGAAAGCTGAGAAACATTATGACGTGGTCCTCGGCTTCAAAAACAGCGACGTTGAAAAAAACTGCCAAATGCATCAGCTACGGAAATCTTTCTGCAAAAATTTTGGCGATCTGCTGGTTGATTGGATAATGAGTAAGTGTTCAATCAGCATAAATAATAATAAAAACAATTAATTACATTAAAGTTCCGTTTAAATGGAAAATGATCAGCCAAATCATATATTATTTGGCAATCTTGTGCAAAAATCTTACTTTAAGATTTGACTTGAAAAAAGCCTTGAACAGTCACGAAAAGCAAAGATATTCAACAATACAACAATTGTCGCTATCGACAGGGAGTTGAGATGATACACTAAATACTGTATTGAGTTTAGGAAAGCCTTCGAACATGGAACTAAAACGCTCATAACTCTTTTTTATTCTACTTAGAAATTTCGAATAGGTGCCATATTCAGCAGAAAAATCAGAGCTTTCGATGGACATATAATGTAAATATGTGCAAGTATTTTTTCATCCCTTTATTAGAGAATTTATACGAAAATTGTGTTTTATTGCCCCCCTAAGGGGGTTTGGCCCCCCATAATGGGACGAAAACTACCCTATGTGTTATTCTGATGCATAAGCTATATTATTGTAAAGTTTCATCAAAATCCGTTCAGTAGTTTTTGCGTGAAAGAGTAACAAACATCCATACATCCATACAGACAAACTTTCGCATATATAATAGTAGTAAGATATTCTGATTTTCTTCAATAGCATTTTAGTTGATTTTACAGTTTATATAATAAGAAATAAAGCAAATTCGTAAAACTAAACATATGTTAAACTCCATGTCACAGGTACGGGACATTTATCCAATGTCCTAAACTCTTACTTTAGCATAGCTATCAATTGAACTTACATCAAGGATGAGAAACACACAAAAGTTAAAAACAAGAACAAAATTTATTATAACTGGTTAAAACATTTTTTTTTTTTTTTGAAGTTACACGCGCGTGCTAAGAAAAACTTTCTTACTGCTCCAGCACCAACAACTTTATGGGTTTAAAAACTGTTGCCACAAAAAAGTTGATATAAGAAAAGTTTAACTGCATAAATAATATGATAAAATTAACATGAACACAAAACTTTCGGAATAATATTTTACCATTGAATTCTTTGAATCCAGTTCGAACAAAAATCGTACTTTTCTTTTTAGTATACTAACATAAATTAATCATTTGGAAGGAGAGGCGTTAGATTTTTTACTAAAGATATCGCGGAGTGGTGGTACATTTAGGCAAAACATTAAAATGGGAAATTTCCACTCCATGGAGATTAATATAAAATTAATTCAAAGTCAGTTAGTTGTTCGATCTCAATTGCGTCGAGTTCAAAAGACAGATATTTCTACAATTTTTAGTTCGTAAAAAAAGGGGGAAATATAATTGTAATAAAATATTTTTGGTGACTAGTGAATATTTTATAGTAAATTAAAGGCTTGAAAAATCAAGTCTCTACTATATGTATGTAGATTCCATGCTTGGATTTTATTTACCATTGTAATCGCATGTTTTTAATTTTGTCGCAACTCTGGTGAAAACTCCACTGGTTCTTGTGTCTTGTAAAATCTTGTTCTTAGTTGGCAGAGTCAGATAAAAATATAAAGCATCTGCGCACGCAACTCAAAAGTATCTGCAAGCTAAACATTGTCTATCATGTAAAAAAAAACTTTTAATCATAAGAAATAAATACTTGCAGGTGTATGCTTTGAGGTTAGAAGGATCTCATTTTCATGCGAATTATGTGAGCCTATGGATGCAAAGACCTAAGCTAAATTTCTAAATTTTAAAACTAAGCTTCTTTTAGCAGATATATTTGCATTTATGAGTTCACATATTTTTGGGAATTACACTCCACTCCACATCACACATTGGTGGTTTATATCTCCTGTTCTAAATAATTGAGAGACGGAACAAACATCATCTTGTTTGGAAAGGAAAACCCTTTCCAACGATATATAATGTTAGGGGGGATTTTTTACCCCCTAATTAGGCAAAATTTAGCTTAATTAGTCAATTAGAAAAAAACTAATTCGAAATTTAGAATTTCGGTTTCCAAGTACACGGGCCCGGGGTACGTTCGAATTTTTGTGCCATGTTTCAGTGCTGTAGGTGCTGTGGGGTCCTCTAGCCATCGCGTACAAAGAAAGAAAGAAACAAACAAACACCGTCACCTTTATATAATTTAGATTTAAGAACTTTTACGATTATCGGACGACGTGCAACTCCGCGGCGAATGTATCCGCATGTCAGCGGATGTATCTGCGCACGGCATGTGCGCGTGCGTCTACATTATCTAGCTCTGTTAGTTGGTATGTTTTTTTTTTTTAATTCTGGAGCCAGTGATAGTACAGTAAGGATATTTTTCCTTAGTTTCCCTTTACGGTTAAAGAGATTCATTCTACAGGGTGTGCCCAGATGATGTGCCTAAGTACTGCGCATACAATAAGTGATAGACATAGTACTGCGCATACAATAGTGATAAGAGTTCGAAGATAAATATACCAAGTTGTTTTTCCAATGAAGTTCAATTATGCAAAAAAGCAATGTGTGAGCACATTGTGCAAAATATTCAATTTCAAATGCTCAATGTTGGAGCCTCTTGTTACACAACAACAGCCAATTTGTAAACTAGTTCGTTCCACTCATTTTAGAGTATCACACCGTCAATGGTTTGTAATGCTGCTCAAATGTGTTCTTGGAGTTTCGTAAAGTTTTCTGCATCCGGAGTTGATAAACAATCTTTGACGTAAGGGGCCATTCATTAGTTACGTAAGGGTCCGGAGGGGGAGGGTGGGTTCGAGAAATCTCTACTTTCCCTGCTTTTGGGGTGGGGGAGGGGTCAAACCTATTCTTACGTAACATTTTCTAAGTCTATGTTTTGTATTAGAAATCGCGCAGTCAAATGATTTGGCAGCTATCCTATTTCATTTGCGTCTGGAAGTTTAAAAAAAAAAAAAGTGTTAGGATTTGTTTTACGAATAATGAATAGCGTAAAATGAAATCAAAGAATCGAACTATGTATTGCATGTTTTATTTTTAATTAGTATTGCATCATATTGAAAAAAAATGTCGTAAAACAATTAGTCTAGATTCTTACTTTTTAGTAAATATTTCTTTTCACAAAAAGTGATAAGTGTTTTCAATAATAGTGAATTTAATAACGATTCCTGTGATGTAAGATTCGTTATTTTATTATTTTGAAAAACGAAATAGAATCTTACTTAAGAATAGGAGGGAGAGGGGGTCAAAAATGGCCAAAATCATCCTTACGTAATTAATGAATGGTCCTTAACCTTAGAAAAAGAAAACATGGCGTGTGGAACGAGCTAGATTACAAACTTGACGTTTGTCGTGTAACAATAGACTCACACATCGGATATTTGTAAAACATAATTTTTGAAATTGGGTCCATCACTTGTGCTCACCATGTATTATCTGCCTCCTCGATGTCCCATCATTTGTGCTCACATTGTGTATAGTCTGACTCCTCGATGCCCTGCATCATTTGTGCTCACCCTGTATTATCTGCCTCCTCGATATCCTACATCATTTTGTGCTCACACTGTATTATCTGACTCCTTGATGTCCTGCATCGTTTGTGCTCACTCTGTGAACTACCTGACTCTTCGATGTCCCGCATCATTTGTGCTCATCCTGTATTATCTGACTCCTCGATGTCCTGAATCATCTGTAGTGCAATGACAGAATTAAATACAACTGAATCCATACCAACAATGGCACTCATACACAACCAGCTAAGGTCGCTATATTAGGGAGCTAGCTCAACCGTCATTTTAGTTCCAAAAGAGTACGCGTGACATCACTAGTATGTTTGTGAAAACCGCGCGGTAGAAAACTGGTTTCTAAGCGTCAGATGTTTTTAGAGCTTAATTTTCACGATGAAAGTGTAGGAACCCTATAATCCCTGGAACTTATTTTTAACTAGAAAGTCTCCCGTCTAAGTACGACGGATGAAAATTGCTTCTACTCTTCTACATTTGAACGAAGCATTTGCCCGTTTGGTGATATTTTGATAGTTGAAATTTTAACCCTAACACCAGTGGATTAACCCTAAACTCCTGTTGGTAGCGTTCATATTGTTGACCATTTTTTCGTTTCTTCATTCCCCGGAAAAGGCAGTCTTACCAGTAAAACAGTTAAGTTTCCGGATCGAGTTCAGCCTTGTCACAACAAAGATTTTCTCTGCATGTTAAATATTACCAAAACATGTTATCAAATTATCATACCGTGGCACGAGATTCATTGTTGAAACACGAGGTTTACTCGATCATCGGCTATTATTTATATGAGGATACGTAAATAGTCTGAATCCTGTCTAAAATGTAAAAAAAAAAAAACTCGCGTCTGCAGGAGCTGAGCTCTCGTGAGGTCCTGTGCAAATTAAGCCAATGATGTGTTTTTTGGTGATTAGGATATTTTCCGGTTTTCGGTACGTTCTTTTGTATTGGGGTGTGATATCGCTCTAGGAGGGATGAGCACGCCTAATGAGTGCACTGCAAAAACGATTCAGAAGCGTTCCTGGAAAAAAATAGGCAGCTGATATGCCCAATTTCAACCAGTAACATATCTTACAAAAATTAGGAACGTTTTCCGATAAAAGTCCTGAAATACTGGTAAGTCTCCCCTGTTAAAGTCAGTAGTGAACCTTCTAGAAAATTTGAATAGGTTTAATGTATTTGATTAAAACTTTCCTGGTTTACCAAGAAAGCTCCAGAAGCAACCATGCTCAAAGCTACGCGAATAATTGGAAGCAAGAACCAAACATCTTCTTTGCCTGCAATTCCTGCCTCGCAAAGCTGCAGCTATCCAGTGACTTATTTGCTCCCATTGAGAGTTCAGTCTATCCAGACGGGCCGTAGTTAAACTAATGCCGATACACACTGGTAGCAAAAAACATTTTTCACACCAGTGAAAAGTGTTTATTCGTGCATCTTTTAGCAATTCAGGGAACTTTTTTGCGAAGATACTTGATTTTGCGGGGAAATAGTAGTACGAGATCCGGCAGCAAAATTCTGCACTCATCGAGTATGAAGTCAAAATCAAATTTTTATGTTACATTATGAAAGAGGCAATGTGTTTTGGCTAGGTTGCCTAGCAAAAAGTGCCCGCAAGTATTTTTTATCAAATTAATATTGTTTGACATTTTGGGGTAAAAATGACGCATTTGTTATTGAAATAAACTATGCTCTACTTCAAAGAAATATACCTAAAGAACTTGAAAAGTTATGGTTGCCGTTGCGCAACACTCCGCAACCTATTCGCAGCCACATTTAAACGGGTACTACTGGTGCACATTTATGCACTCATAAAGTATATCAAAATAAAGCTAATTTTTTTTTAAAACGTGATAAACTAAGGTTGCCTATGCAAAAATGGCCGCAAGTGGGGGTTGCCAGCTGTTAAAGATTGCTTAGAATGAAAGAGTTAGCGCTTTACAATATTCGTTCGACAGAGATGGCAATAGCCAGTTCTACGCATGGGCGTATCTAGAGGGGGGCAAGGTTGGGCAGCTCCCCCCAACTTTGAAAATACAAAATATTAAAATTTAAAAAATAAAAATAAATTGACAGTTGTTTCAATTTTTGAATTTATGAAAGAGTTCATTTGTAGTAATTTGTTCCTGAGTTTGAAAGTGTATACATCTTTGGGAGTTCATTGAAAAGGGAAAGTAATTGGTGTTTGGTTGGGTTAATAACGAACTCATTTTAGAATTTCATTGCTTCGAAAATTGGAATAAAAAAAAGGGCGGGGGGGGGGGGGTGCTAAAAACCAGTCTCCTAACTGGCCAAATGTTGGGCCTTTTCAGGTACGTCTCGAACTTCAAATTTTATCAGAGTGGAAACTCTCAATGGGCCGAATGGAATTCCAAATTTCCCTGAATGATGATAATTCGCCTAATGGAATTCCAAATTTTGCCGAATGATGTGGCTGCAAATAGGTTGCGGCCAGTTGCGCAACGGCAACCATAACTTTTTAAGTTCTTTAGGTATAGTTCTTTGAAGTAGAGTATAGTTTATTTTAATAACAAATGCGTCATTTTTACCCCAAAATGTCAAACAATATTAATTTGAAAAAAAAATACTTGCGGGCACTTCTTGCTAGGCAACCTAGCCAAAACACATTGCCCCTTTCATAATGTAATATAAAAATTTGATTTTGTCTTTATACTCGATGAGTGTAGAATTTTGCAGCCGGATCTTAGACTATAGGTGAAAACCTCTGAAATCCCGAAACGTTCCACGGAAATAACCAGTAAAGCTTCGGATTTTTTTTACAGTGTGTTATAAACTTCAATAATGTCAGTTGTAGGACTTATTTCGCAACTGGAGTGTAGGCCTGATACATACCGTAGATGAAATCTCTTCTCACTTTTAGAAATTACTTTTAGGTACATTTCGTGTTTCGTACAGTAATGTAAAAAACCAGTTGAAAGGGAAAACTTTTATCAAAAATTTGACAAACGCGTTGAGTAAGTAAAGGAAAACTTTAAGGGGACCGTGGACCTTGAAAGCTTTTTCTTTTGTTTATTAATTTTGAAATATGAAACTGTGCATAAAAGTTAGTAAGTTTATTAGCATGCAAAATATCAAGCCAAAAAAATGCAACAATATAAAAATTTAATTAAAATTAAAAATTTTGAAATTTAAGATAAAAATTTTAAAATGCTCCATGCGACTCAATTTTTGCTCTTTTCTCAAACAATTTGCAGTTTATCAAAGAACAAAACATTGCCAAGAACTTTGGGTATCCATTTAGGGATTGGTCCATTATTAACTGCACAGTATTTTTTTTCGCGTAAAGCAATAGTTTTTGTTGCGAATATTACATAAAAATCAAAACTTTAATATTTTTAAGCAACATAAAATTCTCTTAAACCTTAATGCATACCCAGTTTTATCAAACTACTACCAAAGTATCATGTTCTGAAATTTGAAGCATATCGAACAAAAATTAAGTCGCATGGAGCTTTTTTCAATCTGTGTCGCATCGAATTTTCCAGTCCGAGATAAATGACGTTGAAGTCTAATTTCACCTACATTTCATGTTCTTCGTATTTTAATACCTCCCGAAAGATATTTTCACGATGACTAAAAAGTTGACATTAATACCAATGTAAGAATTTATTGAAACTTAGTATACATGTTTGGCACTTAGTTTTTCGACTTTGTTTACATGTTTTACAGCCATTTTAATGGAAAATATGCTCTGTTTACTTTTTTTAAACGCATATAACTTCGCGATAAAACATCAGATCAACAAGAGGTTTTCTTCATACGATTCAGCCACACTTCATATATTGTTACTTCCACGGAATGAAAAAATCATTTTTTTGACCGATTTGAGCTGTTTGGAAGGTCCACGGTCCCCTTAAGTAAAGTCTGTCTTATCAAGTTTATAAATAAATTAAGGATGTATTCTTTGAATTAAATCAAATATTTTTCGAAAAAATATTAATCAGAAAAGCTTAAGAAACGGAGATATTTTTTGTGACACATTTTGACACCTGTTCAAAAAAGCAATTCTTCTTTCGAAGTAAATTAATTTTAAAGAAAAAAAAAAAATGAATCCAAAAAATGTTTAGTTGGTTACTAAAACAGTACGGATTGAAGAATTTAGAAACATTAAAAGTTTCAAGGCTACGGGAAAATAAAAACATTTACTTACTTATTAGAAGAAAATATAATTTGAGATTCGTGTTTATTTTAAACTGTAAATGAGGTGACATACATTAATCTAACAAAATGGATATTATATTTCAATATTTAAAAGTTCTATTTAAATAACAGTTTTGAAAAATAAAGCCGGAACACAAATACGCAAAGTACTTCAACTTTGTACATAAAACTTCATTTTCAATTTAAATAGCCATTTTCAAGCGATATTTTCGAAAGTAATATCCGATGTAAATGGATTGCATGCCGTCGTTTATTGCGCCCGTTCTTTTCACTCGACGCGGAAGTGATACAATAAATTTTCTACAAATCGCCTGCGAGAATTTTCATAACAGCATTAACGTCGGCTGCGCCTCACTTAAAGGAAATGATTGTTGTCAGGCGTCGAGGTGATTTGTCTCCTGCACGCGTCGAATAGATTATCTGCTTTTATTTCGCTTACTTTCCCTGCGCCGAACTTCGTTGAATAAAATTTAGATTTATTTCTTTAAACATATATATACCATAATGTTTACGGATATTGGGGAATGACGCCGTAATCTGAAATAGTTGGTTTTGTATTCCAAAAATAATGCAAAAGTTAATTAAATAACATACAATATACCAAGCAGCCCGGTTATCACATCCAGAGACTGCAGTTTCGTTCTTATTAGAATTCATCGGTCTAGATTAGTGAATATCCAAGCTGGAAGCAGATGTCATCTCATTGAAGCTGAAGAATGCTAATAAACTGGTAGATAAAGTAAATTCATAATCACCAGAACGAACTTATATTAACTTATTGCTAAAGTAAATTGGTTCCAAACCACCTTTTCCTTTATTGAGTCCCCCTATGTTATCTAGAAAAAAAATTAATATGGTCAAACCTTTTTGCGTTTTACCCCGCAAGGCTCGCCTTAATATCAAGTGACGCAGTCGGGATCTTTTTTTTTTTTTTACTTTTCAGTTTAATATTATTAGTTCTTGTGAGAATACAATTTCTGAAAATCAAAAAATATTTTAATAGTTAAAAGAATAAGGAGCAATTTGTGTGTGTGTGTGTATTCACAGTAGCGGCTTTTATTATTTGACTGAAAATGATGTTATATACTCCAGATGAAAACCTTGCACCAGGATTCTTTATTCGCTACGGCGCAGCAATGATTAATCGAAACTTTTAGCTGAAAATTAAAATGTTTTAAAGATTATGACTTTATGCCATTTGCTGCAATTATTATACTACGATTTTAACTAAAATGCCCATACGTTTAAAATTAAAACAAAGAACTAAAATATTAAAAGCCGTTTGGCTAGGTTTAAGTTTTGAACAGCAAGATTAAAATTTAAATTAAGCTGTTTAGTTTAGACAGTATGAACAAATAACTTGTGAGTAACAGTATTAAAGTTCTAAATTCTATTTTAAATTGCAATTGTTAGGTAGGGTATTTTCCGGGAGGGATGGACCACGTTTTTTCTTCGTTAACTTCTCTACAATAAGGGGAAAGAAATGTTCCCTCGCCATTACAACATACTAAAGAAAAATAGTTTCTCCTTTCACAGCATATATATAATTGATGCTTCATTTTTAGGTCCTTTAATGACCACTACTTCTGGTCTGAGCTACTACCGGGCATATTATTCAACTATAAAGCAATATTAAAGATACAAATGGGGGGATTTTCCAAAAAATAATATTCCTTAAGTAGACCTTCGATCACCCATAATTTTTACTTCAACGACTTTAACATTTGTTTCCAAATTAGCTACAGTCCATTCTCCGCGCGTTTACGAACCTTTTCTAATATAGGTTGATGTGCATAAACCGACAACAGAGAAATACTACTCTTTAGTATTTTAAATTCAGTTCTTTGAAAATCAATATTTTAAAAATTCGAAGTTGTATTGGGTTTATCTCTCCTTTATAGACGTGGTCGATCTCTCCCGATTGTCTGGGTGAAAAGTACAATCCTCCTAACCTTTGTTTTTGGATTTCATGTCTCCATTTTAGAATATTAGGAGGCCGACGCGTGCCCAGACATTAGAGTATCAAAAGTAGTTAGATTACATTTCATACAAAAGCTTAGATTGAATAATTGTAACCACGTAAAAAATTATTTGACTTACCAAAAGAAACAATTTTTGACTAAAAAATATTCTGCTTCTTGGAAAGCAAACAGCAGCATGTCATACAAAACACCTTTCCGTATCTTTGAGATAGATGTTTCATCTATTGAGACGGCGCATTAACGAAACTTCTGACTGATCCATCTCACACGGTGGTCAATCTCTCTCGGAATTATACGTGACAAAAATATCTATAAAAACAGCGTAGTAAAAATGCTCTTTTTATATTGCTTCGATCGTTTTTACGAGAGAGAGAGAGAGAGAAGTGGAAGTGATACTATAAATTTTTGACATTGCTTGCGAGAATTTTCATAACTGCATTAACGTTGGCTTTGCCTCCCCTGCTAAAAATGATCACTGTCACGCCTCATGGACATTTTTATCCTCTCTACATTTGAGGTGTCACGCGAATTTTACTCATATACTGCCTGAAGGATGTTCATCAATATCATACGTGTAATATATTCATTTTCTAACGATATCGTATTCGTTATTTTTCTTGTATTAGCTTCTTCCCTTACGTGTGGCTACTGAGTGTACAACGAGGAGACCGAGTTTTGTTGATACATATTTTAGATTTTGAATTTTCTGATTATATTCAACAATGTTACGTACCAAAATTAAACTTCTCAAAACGCCATTAATATTTTTCTGTCAAAAAATGATTTCAACACCTTTGTTAACATAATTTATTTCATATGTTTTTTTTTTTTTTTTTGTTTTTTTTTTTCATGTACCAACTATATTCAACGTGGATCAAGTTGTTACACCAATGAATAAACTGTTATGCTGACGTAATCAGCAACAAAATGAAGATTTTACGAGCTGATTTTAAAGAATTTCTTAAATATTTGGAGTTATAATCGGAGTTAGATAATGAATGTAAATTTCATTTACAGTTAATAAAACATAGGTATGGCTATCTTCTTCGAAATATGATCTTACAAACATTTCAAGAGAAATCTCAATTATTTGAGTTTTTTTTTTTTTTTTTTTTTTGTTATTTTTAAGCATTTCTGGAGAAAGAAAAAGCACCTAAAATTTGATAGTTTCACAGTATTAACTTGATCCAAGATTGATGTATCAACTTGACTCAAACAATGCCATTGCTTTAAATCAACGTTAACGATGAAAAAATAACTACGAATATGAGCCATTTCTATTAGACAAAATCATGGCATCTATTTAAGGAACCCGGTAATGTTGCTTAATATGATAGTCACTTAAGCATCCTATATACGAAAGTTGGAATGAAACTGTAAAAGACCACTTTTTTGCACAAAAAACAATTTCAAAACAACTCTCAAATAAAAAACGGCAGCATCTCCCGCTCGCGTATGACGAATAAGTAAAAATCACTTGCTTATTCACAGGACAGGTTCTGGGACAAATGCACTCAAAATTAAAGATCTTGGTTCAATTTAACCCTGTCTCCCCTGAACGTTTGTTGCTTCTTTTATTCAGCAACCTTCAAGACCTCGATTTTTGCAACCGTTAGTCCTAGATGCCTACTACCAATTTCAGAAATGGACAAAATAAGATATAGAGTTAAAATGAGAAAAGTCTGAAGAAAAAAAAAAAAAGAGTGAAAAAATACAAAACCTAGTATCGGATTTGATTGAATTCTACATTTAAAATGTGTAAATTAGAGCTACGATTTGTGAAATGTTCATAATAACTCTATTATGTATCGTGAAAACGAGTCAAATAGAGAACCAAATTGCAAATCAAGTCAGCTCAGAGTTAAACAATAAGAACCTTAAATAATGCTCAGTTATCACGTTAAAATCAGTTTCCAAAATTCCTTCATATCGAACATAAGAAAATTAACAGGAGCTAAATAACTTTATTCGCATAAGAGACTAAACTAGGTTTAATTTATGAGGCACAAAGTCAAAGTTTTTTCCTGGTTTAGATGTCTGAAAATATCCAGTTTAAAATAAATAAAAATCTAAGAGGGGACTACTTAAGTAATTTTATTTTATTTTTAACTCAAACATGCCTTTTTGAGCCATTATTTTGAAAGATATGGGAAATGCAAATGCACTGCATGGCCTTCTTTATTGCCCTACTAGACTCCTAAATAAAGTCGTAAATTCCCCAAAATCACTTACGAGAGTTTCCCAAGCTACATTAAAATCGGCTTAGCCTCTGTTAATGAAAATGACCGTTTCCTATCGTCAGAACAGTTTTTCTTTTGTTTTGACATCATTCGCTTTTCTCCTCAGCTGTTACATTGCCCGTTAAGAGAACTATTTGGTCAAAGGGGTCTTTAAATATCTAGCAATTTATTTTGTACCCAAGAGACTGTTCGTCTTAAAGCATAAATTATAACACTAAATATATTGCGTATATTTTAATGCATATCTCTAAGGAATTTATTGTTTTTTTAAGAATATAAGCTTTTGGTAATAATATTTCATCGCATTACACAACCATTAAAGGAACCTTTTTTCGTTACAAAGAGCAGTTGAGTCGTTTTCTTACTTTTTTTCCCCCGCTTGGTTGTGGTCATAACAGCTAATTAATTTACACTAATATAAATACTTCAGTAATGTTTATAAAAAATTGTTTTTGAAATTTAATTTGTCTGGTAATTTTCCATGAAATACTAATAAAACTTTTGAAAAAAATCTATTTGAATTGAAATTAGTTGATATTAATGTATATAAAAAAATCAACAAATGCAAGCAAAATAATTGATTTAAAAAAAAAACATGTCTGAAGCACAAATTTTCAAAAATGTTACATATACCATAAACACTTTGGCCACACTTAAGAACTTTTCTCATTATTTTCTCAATAATTTTGAAACTTTTTCCAAGCTGGGGAAGCTTAATTTGCACATCTAATGTTCTCTTAGTTTATTTTTAAAATAGTGATTGTTTTGGTTTTAAGTATTATTGCTATTTTAAATTTGCTTTATATGGCACAATGTTACCCTTGCGTTTGGGTTACTTTGGCTCAAGCCGTTTTCGCTATTTAAAATCACTGTAGAACTATCTAGAGTCAAAGAAAGGCTGTGTTCATACGAAAACCTCTTTATTTAAAAGAAAAATGCATTTTAGATGAAGCTTGAATCACTCATAATTGTTTTAAGGAAAATGGAAGAATAATTTAAAATGTATGTGCATACCTAGTTATTGTCTCGGAAATTTCTGACGGAGAACAATCATCTTTTCATTAGTGTTGGAGGTTGAATAATTTTATTAACAGAACACCATTCGTAAATTAAAGGATCCTAGATTGTTAACAACTTCCAAAACTTGCTGGTACGTTCTATACTCTCAAAATTAGCTCCTTCTTCTCTAACATCACCAACTATCAATGCATAACTGAACCCATTCAATTCTACAACAAAATTTCATAAACTTTTCAACAAGTTTAATAAACTTTGTTTGAAGTAGATGCAACTTGGGTCCAACTTCAAAACCTCCTACAACTTTCAATTCCTCTTCATCTTCCAAAATAAAAGCCATGTAACTGAGCCCTGATGAGCTGAGTCTGTAATCGCTCTTTTTATCTGTTGTTGAGAATTCTAGGTTTTTCTTGCGTTTGCTCTGTTTGAGGTTTTACTTTTAGGCTTTCTTTTCTTTTATAAATATGTCTGACGGATATTTTAAAGTTTTTAAGCTGGACCAAAGTATGTCGTAATTTTTAGGCTGGGAGATATTTTATTATTGTGAAAACTTTAAATAAAAACCCTAACCAGAAATGATAAATGCAACTATACTACTAAATAAAGTATTAAATAGTGTTCACTTCACTTCACTCCTCGAGGGCCCACCTTGCCTGCATTGTTGTGACTTAACCTGTTACGGCACCCTCGAGGCATTAAATAGTGTTCATAAATAGGTACTTAACAAACTCTTAGCTTATGTAGAATTGCTTCTATATGTAACATTTTGAGGGGTTATAAAGACACGTGTTAGCACAAGGAACGCAGAAACACTAGGGTTGCTTCTTGAGCAGAGCTATCGAACTGCTTGGCATGCATTAATGAGTGTTTCGGACTTCTCTTTGCAATGGAATCTGTTAAAATTTTATCCTGAAGGTTGAGAAAAAAAGATTCAACGTTCTTTATCAATTTCGGCCAAGGAAGGACCTTAGGGCCAAAGTAGACCTCGTTTGCGGTACGCGTTTTTGGCGTGAATAATTTTTACAATGCCAGAAGACGTTATTATAAAGCTCATATCTGCCTGCATAGATAAAGGCTTTACTTATAACTTCGAAACTCTTGTATGGGATCGTTCGCAAAGGACGTCACGCTTTAAAAAATCGTGGGGAGGGTGTGTGAGATTATGAAAATTTGTGACAAAATGTGGAAGAGTAACAAGTAGTGTGAAGGTGTGACATAATTTTTATATGCTTATGTAGCACAGTGTAAGGGGGTTGTCCATAAATGATGTCACACTTTTTTTCAACATTTTTGATCTCTCTAATCACTTTTGTCGCTAAACGTCACACTTCACCTTACCCCCTCAACCTTTCATAACCTCCTCTCCCTCAACGCATGACATTATTTGTGTACAGCCCCTAACATGTAACCAGGGGAGGAGAGGGGATCACAGGAACTTTGTCACACAGGTGACAAAGGTCGGGAGGGGATCAAATATGATAAAAACAAAGTGAGACGAGTAAAAATATGACAACGTGTATTTGAGTTTCATTTGTCTGTTGTCGGACTTGGTTGTTCTATCGCTCTTTTTAGGCACTGAAGAATGGGTTTGATTTTACGACTCCGAAACAGCTGTTTGCAGACTTTTAAAACTCTTTTTAGACTAAAGAGTTTGTTTTTTTTGTACATAATTTGTACGAAAATACTATTAATTTTTATTACGTTATTTTTGTATAATTTAATGTTTGCTGGTGCCAGCACTGTCTGCTTTGTTTATTCTCACCTACCAGGAACATAATCTCAATCAGTTTAAACAGTTCACTAATTCTTTTTATTAGTGTGTTCTGTTATATTAAAGTTAGTTTTAGGTAATTAGTGAGTATGTGTTGTGAGTATATATAATAGGGAGTATAAACAATTTTTTATCTCCTTTTTTATAAAGTTAAGAAATGGTGTAAACCTTGTGAAAAGTATGCAAAAAAGACTTAAAATGCTCATCAGGAACAGGGGAATGCATACAAAATATTAGCTAATTATTTCACTGTTCTTTAAAGTGTCTCTAGTTATGTAATCAATAAAGAAGTTGCTTTTAAAACAGTCTTAGTCTATAATTTGGCCAGCACTGTACTTGTGCATATACACGTAGTCATAGTTTTGCTCATTTCATCGTACAAAGTTTTCCACTGCTTCTTTTAGATACAAAATGAGACGTTATTTATGGACTACCCCTATTCAATATTTCTGTAAATGTGGGCTTTTATAACGTTAATCGTTTAACTGCTTTTTCAAAAAGGAAACGCTTTTACTTCTTGCAAACATACTTGACTTTATGCCTGCAATGAGCAGGCCTTTTGATTTCTGATGCTCACACGCATCTTTTTTTATTCATTTATTTCTAAACATATTTTTATATTTTAACCCCATGAAGTCTCTGTTGAACATATGGGGGAAGCAATAAACAACAGTGAAGATATTATAATAATTATCTGGTTACCTGTGTAGGGCAATTCCATGAAAAAGTGGCCATTTTTTCCCGCACGTGACTGCTTACGTATTTCGTTAAATAATAATAGTTTAGAAGGTAATGAACAAATGTTTTTTTTTATGGAATCACACTTATGATTCTGATTTCGTATGCAACATAATTTTGTTCATTGCCATTTTATATTACAATAAAACAGTAAAAACTGTGAAGTTGACCACCCTTGTAAATTGACCACCTGCCTATGTTGACCGCTTTAGTCAGGAACGGAATTAGATCTATCTTATATAATGAAGGAAAACCTATGTAACTTGACCACCTCTCTATCTTGACTACTAATATACACCAAATTTGGTTTGGAGTATTGTAAAAATCCCTTTGTAAGATGACCACTTGGTTTATCTTTTTTAACTTAACTAAGCAAGTTATTTTATTTTATTTTTATTTTTTTTTTTAAATAGTTTTCTGAAAATAATTTTACTGCAAAGATGTCAGACAAGCATTTTACCAACTAAATAAAACAGCAGCATAAAGCTTTATGCTGCTCTCTAACTTATTTTTCTTTTGTTATTCTATTTGGGATAACCTTTTGTACTCTCTGTTCAATGATAACAGATGTCAGCAGAAAAGTCCAAAGTCTTTTCTTCCAGTTGAAATATTTTGTAGCAAAAGAGTAAAAATTATTGTGCTAAAGAGTTGCTTATTTCCGATACTACGGGTTCAGTGATACGACATTTTCATTTTCATGAACTAGAAGAGTTCAGTTTGTTGCTCTTTGTGTTATAAGTTTTTCATAAGATCGCTTCAAAAAGAAAATTAGTTGAAATTGAGATCGATAAAAAGCATGAAATATTAAAATTAAATTAAAAGAGAGAAAGCCAGAGAAAATTTGCTGACACATAAATTTCTAAAACTACAGTGTCTAATATAGCAAAAAGCGAGGAAAAAGTAACAAAAATATTTGAATGACATTTTGAATTATTGCTTCAAAGTAATATTAAACAATAAATGTGGCTTGAACAAAAAGACTAAGTATTAGTCAAAAAAATGAATATACGGTGCAAGAAACGATAAAAAAATGTTTAAAAAATCATCACCACCCTTTATAAGTTGACCACCTGTCTAAGTTGACCACCAACGTATTGCACTGCAAGTGGTCAACTTACACAGGTTTCACTGTATGAGCTTTAATTCAAATATATTAGCTGTGACGTACAGAAAAAGAAGGCAGCTTTAGTAGTGGAAGAAGAACAGGTTTAGAAGTAGTAGATATGAATCTTCAATCAGAGTCCTAGCCATTAGAGACTGTATAGTTTGGCTCTAATGATTCAAGCTTAAATGAGCTCGTCCAACAACAGGGGAATTGTGCTATGAGAGTTTTACTATAACCAAACTACTAAAATGTATTTGCTAACATAGACAAATCTAAATCGTAATCGGATTTTGCTGTGAAAAAAATACAGTCGATCTGGCTTATAAAGAGATCTGATTCAACGAGACAACGGTTTCTCATTTTGTATCTAGTTAATGCAACATCTATGAAAGAATACTCACTAATTAACTTTTAGCTGATAAAATATACTGATTTGCAAACCAGAGGGATTTTATATTGTGATTTTATAATATAAAATGTTCAATGCGAGTTAATATGTTTATTTTTTTGGAGTTAAACAGACAAATTATTGTTTTATGTGAAATATTTACTACTTGTGTATACTGTAATCTATTGTTTTTAATGTAAATAATACATAGTTTAATACATATTTATGCGTTTGTACGCCAAAATTATACTGATTTAATAACACTGCGGACAGTGTCTTTGGCACTCTTTAGTGTTGACTTCTTACTATTAACTCATGTTGAACTATAATCTAGAATTATAATCATATAAATAAAAGCCGATGATTGAGTAACCCTTGTGTTTCAACAATGAAACTCGCGCCACGGCATAATAATTTGATAGTATGCTTTGGTAATGTTTAACATGCAGGGAAAGGCTTTATTGTGACAAGACTGTACTCAATCCGTCTACTTAACTGTTTTACTGGTAAAGACTCATTTTAGGGGAATGGTGAAACGAAAAAATGGTCAACAATGAACGCTACCTACTGGAGTTCAGGGTTCATCCACTGGAGTTAGGATTAAACCTTAAACTACCAAAATATTACCAGACAGGCAATGGCTGTGTTCAAATGTAGAAGCAAATTTTCACCCGTCATATCATGACGGGCGACTTTCTAGTTTCTTAATGTTTGTGATTGTCTTTTGTAATTTACGTTGCATGTGTAACTTTATTTTATTTTGCTTATTGTTTGTTATGTATGTGTGTGTGTTTTTGTTAATAAATCTTACCTTATCTTATCAATTCGTTCAATTATTTCAGTCGTACGTGAGCTGCGCGCTGGGCCTGGAAGCGGTGGGCTACACGCTCCTGTGCGCGGGCGCTACCACCACACTGGGCGCCGTGGCGGCTCACCACTTCATGAAGCACATCCGGCGCTTGACCCTGCTCCTAGCCGCTGCCCTGTGCCACGCGGGGCTACTCATGGTACTGTGGCTCTGGACGCCCGTCAGGGACGACGTCGCCGTCTTCTACGTCATTGCCGCCGGATGGGGACTCTGCAACGCCGTCTTCGAGACTCTCACCACAAGTAAGGACCGATGAGTTTCAAATAGTGATGTTCCGGATATCCGTATCCGTATCCCGCGAATATCCGAGGGAAAATAAAGATCTGTATCCGTATCCGCTACTTTTTTGACGGATCTTAAACGGATCTTCTATATTCTAAAAATTATTAAATATTTGAACAAAAGACTCTTAAATTCAGTTTTAAATTAGGTTTTATACCCTATTTAAATTATAAGGTATCATTTCAGAAGCCAATTTGTACCCCCCATTGCAAAACGAAACGGGTAATAAGTTTTAAAGTGTATCTGTGTGTCTATTTGTGGCATCGTAGCTCCTAAACAGATGAACTGATTCTGATAGTTCTTTTTTCGTTCAAAAGATGACTCGATCGAAAGTATTCTTAACTTGGCCTCTTTTTGCAGAACTTTAACTACCGGAGATATTAATAAAAAACCGACTTAACGTTTTTCTGGCCCTAAATTGAAAGAACGAAATTTTCTGCGTTTGATATTTGTTTGGAACTTCGAAGTTATATACAGTAAGAGCTATAATCTTGTTAAGGAAATTTTAAATGCAAGCCTTAATACGCGTGATCGGTAGCGATTTCATAGTCGGAAAACAAGACGAAAAAGCTCAATGTTTTAAAATTTCTATTCGCTGTCAGTTCATATTTGTTAACAATGTGTTCTGACCCGCGAAATCCATCTTAATATGGGGTCAGCCCTCTGAAACGTTTTTTTTTATTTTTTTAGTGGCGTTCCTCAAAAAAAAAAGACACTAAATTTTCTATTTACTGTTTGTAAAGGTGTTCCCGGCTCTGTTGTTCTGTCGGTCGGAATAAGTTGAGTAGAATGGGTCAGCGCTGCATTTATGCTGAAATAAAATGCGAAAAATTATTTGTAGGCTGTCCAGTAGCAGCTTTACACTCTTGCTCCTGTATCCTACATCTACCGAGCAAGCTAGAAATAATTTTTCACATTCTATCTAAGCATTAATGCAGCGTTGACCCGTTCCTTACAACTCTCTCAATTTTATCGGAGATTTCTTTAAGAGTAAATCATAGTCTTGATTATATTTTCGCCGTAGATGACATGTTTTGAAGAAACAGTGTTATTATTCTGACGGGAATACCTTCCGCAACAAATTAAACACTTGGAGAGTTGAATTGGGCAAAAAAATATTGAGATCCGTATCTGTATCTGTGGATCTTGACACTAATGATCCGGATCCGCGGATCTACTTTTTTGACGATCTGGCACATCACTAGTTTCAAAGCAGGCCCTTTTTTATCTGGACCTTCGGATGATCCGGATCAACTTTGTAACCTTTGAAAAACATCAGAATTATGCTACACTAGTGGTACCCCGCACGGCTTTTCCCGTAGTAGAAAATTAAAACGTCATTTGGTTCGCTTGTATATTTACAAATAATGGATGATGATTTTCTCGCCCATCTTACCGTTCCACGTTATGATATTTGGTAATTTACTCGTCCACGTTGTGATAATTTGCTCGGTAAAATGTTCTTTAAATTGGGATATAAAAAGAACAAAATCGAGTTTTCGAAAGATCGCTTCGAGGTAAACACCCCCATGCTACAAACTAATTTTGTGTCAAATTTCATGAAAATCGGCCGAACGGTCTAGGTGCTATGCGCGTCACAGAGATCCTGACAGAGAGAGATCCAGACAGAGAGAATTACAGCTTTAATATTAGTCAAGATATCGATGGCGCACACAAGGGGAGGATCCAGAGGGTCCGGACCCTCCCATCACCCTTGAGGTTTTTTTCTCTTGATTGATTAAAATACTATGCTTGTACGTAAAATAGTTCCAAGCAAAGGTATCAATAATTTGAGATTTAATAAATGAAAAAATTAAATTGATTTTCCCTCTTTCTTCCTCTGCAAAACCAAAACTGTATGTGAACATAAATTGTTCTATTATGGTGATTTTGCTTCGCTGTTATTATTTTTAATTATGAGAAAAGTTATATTCATTCTTATGCCTTCTAGTATTTTAATTATTTGCTATTAATAAATTTATTTCGTTAACTGATTTCAATAATCTCTTTTTAATGGTTTTATTTCCGACAATTGATAAAATCGAAAGAATATGTTTAGATGCGTGTTGGAGCACGATATGAGAATGGTGAACCTTCGATCCTGGACCTCTCCTTTGAAAAATTCCTGTGTGTGTGCCACTGCTACATATTAATTACTTCCCAACTTAATATACGAGGGTCGATCCAAAAGTAAGGTTAACATGAATTTTTCAAATATACAGCACTGTCTATTCTCATTAAAATTTACATCGTTGGAAAGAAAAAACTTTTCTCTATTTTTATACATAACCGGCATTTTTTTCTGTGCATTATTGTCGACGGTGCCCTAACTTCTGTATCGAGTGTCACAGAAGTTCACCGCCAACCCGTTGAGGAAGCATTTCACCCCTTTTTTTTTGACTATTTATGTCACATACAAATGTTTGTCACTACGGAAACGTTGGCCATCAAAGTGTTCCTTAAAACTAGGAAACAAGTGGTAATCCAACACTCAAGCTCAGGACTGCAATTAAGAACGGAGTGGTTTGTTGACTATCATGTCCTATTCTGGTGGTGGAATTCAGTGACACTCGATACAGAAGTTAAGGCACCGTCGACAATAATGCACAGAAAAAGATGGCGATTACGTACAAAAATAGAGAAACGAATTTTCTTTCCACCGATGTAAATTTCAGTGAGAATGGACAGTGCTGTATATTTGTAAAATTAATGAGAACCTTACTTTTGGATTGACCCACATACTTCAAACACTTTTGCATATTAAGCATTTTTTTGAATGATTATATTATTATTTAATTTATCTCTTGTTTGCATTAAGCTTTGATAATAACCTTTTCACTCTTATATGAGGTTCGTGGTAGTTTGATTGGTCTGGTTAGGCCCCCTCGATTGGTCACATTAGGTAGTGGCTAAAGCGTCACGGGTTTCGTACTGGCCAGTCGAAGATCCTTCGTATATGCTAATTCTAACGAATGATTGCTAAAGCTGTCGCAGTCACTACGTCTTCCAAGTTACTATTACAAATCAAAGCGTCTGGAGATAATTTAAGAATAATAAAAATTAGGATTTTTTTTAAATTTTAAATTTTTAATAAAGTATGAAAAAAATATCAAAAAGATTGCAATTAAAGTATAATCGAATCAGTGATGGGATATTGATCGTTAACGATGGTTAGTGTCTGAAATGAGGTTGCCTAAGAGTTGTACAAAATAAACAGAAAACATTACATAGTTCCTAAAAGAAAATACGACCGATGGAAATTTTTGCTACGGACTGCAAACGATTTGCATTTTTTGAAAAGAACTATCATCACATTGTTGTTACAAGGACGCCCATATTGGGGGGGGGGGGCAAGAGGTGGATCAACCCCCCCCCCCCCCCCCCCCCCCGCCACACCACCCTTAGAAATTAGAATTTCCTTGCTTTTAGTACTTTTTTTCTTTGTAAAAATGTAAAAACATTTCTTTTCCAGCCATTAATGAATAAGTTATTACACATGTCAAATTTTAATAACTCTAATCTGTATTGAAATTGGTTTCCATGGGAAAAATATCCTGCTAAACCATTGTAAAAATATCTGAGCCCCCCCCCCCCCCTTTTAAAAGTTTGCATAAGGGCGCCCATGCATTGTTAATTTG